>NC_139707.1:1404583-1459004 GCF_964188405.1 Protomyctophum parallelum | reverse complement strand
TATAACTATAGATAGGTATATATATATAACTATAGATAGGTATATATATAACTATAGATAGGTATATATATAACTATAGATAGGTATATATATATAACTATAGATAGGTATATATATAACTATAGATAGGTATATATTAATGACATAACTATAGATAGGTATATATATAACTATAGATAGGTATATATATATAACTATAGATAGGTATATATTAATGACATAACTATAGATAGGTATATATATAACTATAGATAGGTATATATAACTATAGATAGGTATATATTAATGACATAACTATAGATAGGTATATATATAACTATAGATAGGTATATATATAACTATAGATAGGTATATATATAACTATAGATAGGTATATATATAACTATAGATAGGTATATATTAATGACATAACTATAGATAGGTATATATATAACTATAGATAGGTATATATTAATGACATAACTATAGATAGGTATATATATAACTATAGATAGGTATATATTAATGACATAACTATAGATAGGTATATATATAACTATAGATAGGTATATATATAACTATAGATAGGTATATATTAATGACATAACTATAGATAGGTATATATATAACTATAGATAGGTATATATATAACTGTAGATAGGTATATATTAATGACATAACTATAGATAGGTATATATATAACTATAGATAGGTATATATATAACTATAGATAGGTATATATTAATGACATAACTATAGATAGGTATATATATAACTATAGATAGGTATATATATAACTATAGATAGGTATATATATAACTATAGATAGGTATATATATAACTATAGATAGGTATATATATAACTATAGATAGGTATATATATAACTATAGATAGGTATATATATAACTATAGATAGGTATATATATAACTATAGATAGGTATATATATAACTATAGATAGGTATATATTAATGACATAACTATAGATAGGTATATATATAACTATAGATAGGTATATATATAACTATAGATAGGTATATATATAACTATAGATAGGTATATATATAACTATAGATAGGTATATATATAACTATAGATAGGTATATATATAACTATAGATAGGTATATATATAACTATAGATAGGTATATATATAACTATAGATAGGTATATATATAACTATAGATAGGTATATATTAATGACATAACTATAGATAGGTATATATATAACTATAGATAGGTATATATTAATGACATAACTATAGATAGGTATATATATAACTATAGATAGGTATATATTAATGACATAACTATAGATAGGTATATATATAACTATAGATAGGTATATATTAATGACATAACTATAGATAGGTATATATATAACTATAGATAGGTATATATATAACTATAGATAGGTATATATTAATGACATAACTATAGATAGGTATATATATAACTATAGATAGGTATATATATAACTATAGATAGGTATATATTAATGACATAACTATAGATAGGTATATATATAACTATAGATAGGTATATATATAACTATAGATAGGTATATATATAACTATAGATAGGTATATATATAACTATAGATAGGTATATATATAACTATAGATAGGTATATATATAACTATAGATAGGTATATATTAATGACATAACTATAGATAGGTATATATATAACTATAGATAGGTATATATTAATGACATAACTATAGATAGGTATATATATAACTATAGATAGGTATATATATAACTATAGATAGGTATATATATAACTGTAGATAGGTATATATATAACTATAGATAGGTATATATTAATGACAGAACTAGGGATTCTAGGTTGAAACGTGAAAGTAAGCCTGCCTGCCTTCCCTAGCCATGTGGTCATCAAGGCACCAACCTGCACATCAGGAGCAATTATCAGAGTCTTGCTCAAGGACACTTCGACACTAAGTCTGGGGAGCCCGGGATCGTACTGGAAACCTCACAGTTGAGGTCATGTACAGTATATAAAGGCATTAAGCAGATAATTATGCATTATTTATTGTATGTTTAAGTAAGTAACACATTTAACCCATTCTGAACGGGAACCCATTTTGGTGTCAGCGTCATGTCATGCTTTAGCTATTGAAAAATAGCAGATCTACAAGCTCATAGCGCGCCACCGAGTGGCGCGCTATGAGCTTGTAGGTCTGCTATTTTTGAAAATCGACTGACATTTTTTTAAATCTGATCTCAGGTCAGAATGGGTTCATCGGACCAGTGTGTGTCCAGTGGAAACCTCGTGTGAATCTGATCTCGGGTCAGAATGGGTTAAGTATGTTTGTAATGCATTACATACATGGGCTTAATTGAACGTGCTACCCATTTTTACAAGGCTTTTATAGTCAGTCCTCAGAATGATGTCTCCGTGGCCTAAAACAACACCTTTTTATTTCCCCTATTCCATAATACTCTTTGTGACGGGGCTCATTGGGCCAAATGGGCAGATTACACTAATCTGCCCATTTATCAACCCCCTTCTGTCATGTTTGGCCAATAATGCCCATTGTACATAGCCTTGCCTAGGCAGACCAATCTGCAATGCAAATTGCCCAGTGATATTGTCTAGCTGCGCAAACAATACATGTCATGTATAGTCCATAGACAAACAATACATGTCATGTATAGTCCATAGACTATACATGTCATGTATAGTCCATAGTTAGTTAGTTTCTGTGAGAGTTTATAGTTAGTTAGTACTGTATAGTCCATAGTTAGTTAGTTTCTGTGAGAGTGAGGTCTATAGCCAACACCAACTGGGGATTCCTGGATCGCTGTCCTCCACAGTGTCCTCTCCAACATCAGGTTCTTCAGCTCTTCAGTGTTGTGTTTCCTCTCCAACATCAGGTTCTTAAGCTCTTCAGTGTTGTCAGCCAAGCTGTGGCTCCGTATAGTACAGTAAAGTACAGTGAAGTCTGTAGTAGGACAATACCATACCACTTGCCGATAGTAATTAATTTATGTGCTGACAACTTCGTGCTGGTGGAAAACAGAACTAAAAGAAGAAACGTACTGTAGGAAATTGGATATTGGAAGCCATACTAACTGTAGTTCTATGTTCAGTTGGTAAAATATTCTACTAAAGCCTGATTTTTGTCATACAAAGGTGTATACGTTAAACACTTTCATGTCATTATCTTTTTTTTTTTGTTGATTGATTGAATACTTTAATAACAGTTTCAGAAAGTACAGAGTAGAGTAGTAGTAGACTGTAGAATAGAGGCTATGCGCGTGACATCATCGTACCCAGAAGTAATGCGGGAACGCCCACTGAGTGGCAAAACCACCAATTTTTCCTAAATACAATCCCACTAGAACAAACAAAACGATACCTACTGTACCTTGGCCTAAACATCAGCAGCACAGGGAACTACAAGGGAACTTTTGATTGTATTGCTGTATTGTTGTATTGTTGTCTCCACCAGGCCGAAGGCATGGGGAGAGAGTATGTTTTGCACTCCGTCCGTCCGTCCGTGTGTGTGTGTGTGTGTGTGTGTGTGTGTGTGTGTGTGTCCGTCCGTGACCAGCTAATCTCGGCCACCGTTAACCCGGTCGATGCCAAATTTTGCACACACACTCCCTGGATGCCAACGATGAACCTCTGCCCCAAACTTTCCAGAACGGCCTGTTATAGCGCCACCAGGAGGCCGCTTTGTGCAAAACAAGTTTTTGCACAGTACACCTACAGATTTTGTCCAAACATCGCGCAAATTGGTACACAGTCTCTCTAGAGCCATTCAACGAAACCGGTCTTTCAGATTTCTCAGACTCCATCCTGATTGGTTAAGATTGGCTTCCAAAGTTCACAGGAGTGCTCAGTTTCAAACAAAATGCTGCAAATCATGAACACATCGCGTGATTTCCGTGAAATTGTGCACCCACATTCCCACTAGGCCGAGGACGAAATGCCACATGAACAATTTCAACTCAGCCTCAAGGTGGTGCTATAACTGGCCGAAAAGTGTTTTTACCTCTAACTGCACGGATCTGTGGATAACTTTGTATGCCAACTCCCTAGAGGCCAAGGAAAAACCTTTGCCTGGAATTTTTCACATTTGCTCATCCTGGTGGAGACCTGTGCCCAGAAGGGCACTTTTTCTAGTTCTTTCTGCTTTGGCAATGTAAACGTATGTTTTCTCATGCAGCCCTTTGAATTGAAATTGAATTGAGTGGCAAAAAAACTACTTTCTGGTCTTGACAGCCCATATACATCCAAGCAGAAACCGATGTGATTGCATTAAACAACGTGAGGATGAACTGTCACAGGAGCTCAGCTGGAGAGTAGTCAATGCATGCATGACTGCAGTGCTCTGCCTGAACTGGCACATCGGATGCTTCATTTAACACGTCGAGCTGAGCGAGCGAGGGTAATGGCCGTTAGGAAGAGAGACAGGCAGGCTATACTGGCGTGTGCGAGTATAGCACACACTGTGTGAAGTCCCACCACAACGTTGTTCTGATGATCGCTGAGCAGCACGTGGACCCCCTCCCCCTCCCCCCTCCCTTCCACCCTGTCCGGTTGCTTTGTTTTTTTCCTTCTCTGTGTCATCCATGTTTCATTAACCCATTCTGACCTGAGATCAGATTCATACGAGGTTTCCGCCGGACACACACTGGGTCTGTTGAACCCATTCTGACCTGAGATCAGATTCATACGAGGTTTCCGCCGGACACACACTGGGTCTGTTGAACCCATTCTGACCTGAGATCAGATTCTAGAAATGTCAGTCGTTCTTCGATTTTTCAAAAAAATAGCAGACCTACAAGCTCGTATCGCGCTTCGCGTATCGTATAGAGCTTGTAGATCTGCTATTTTTGGGGTATTCCAGACCAAATCGTTAATAGTTAATCGGAAACACAGTAATTCAGTTTTTGATCAGTGCCATTAATAAGTCCTTGGATCTGATAACTGGACTCACTTAGGTTAGCTAAAAGTAGATCCATAGTTGTTTCGTCCCTTTCGTCTAAATTGTGGTAAAATCTGTGGCCCTAAATTGTGGTAAAATATATAGCCCTATACTGGAAAGAACAGCATTTGTGAATGTGTGATCTACAAGCTCATAGCGCAGCACCGAGTGCCACGCTACAAGCTTGTATATCTGCTATTTATTTTTATATCTTGAAAATGTGACGCAAATCTTTGAAATATATTCTTTCATAATTAATTAATTCATGCACCGTGAACATTTGTAACTCAAATATTTGCTTCTGCGGGGACCCTGGAACAATGTATTTTCAGATGGGGGGGGGTCCGCGGGGGGGGGGGGGTCTGCGGGGGGGGGGGGGGGGGGGGGTCCGCGGCCAAATGCACATAATCCCGTGGGTCCTTGACATGAAAAAGTGTGAGCAACACTGACATAGAAACATCTTAGAGTATATATTTCTAGAGAAGGCACCCAGAGGAAACCCTGAGGCGAAATGGACATAGTGGCCGGATTTGGTATTGCAGCTCGAGCCAGCGCTGCTCCGTTGACTATCATTGCACACGTTCATGTGATTGGGGCCATGACACGTGAACGAATGTTTCATACGTGAACGCGCACAAACGGCACAATGATAGTCAACGGCAGCGCGTTCATGTGTTTGTAACCAAACCGTCCCAGAATGCACTCTGTTCCTACCAGGAAGGAGGAGTGAATCCGCCTCATGCGCTTTTGAGCAACTTAATGCAAGTGGATGGGAGGAGAACTCGGGTGTCTTCTCTATAGATATATATACTCTATGAGAAACATAGGTTTTTCAGAAAGCTGTTTTAGCTGATTTAGAAGCGTTTTCTTTCTAAGTTCTTAAACGGGTTAACATCCTCATCCTCCTTTTCAGGTTCTACTTTTACGCTGAAGGTCCAGGTGAGTGACGCGTCGGACGGCCACGCCCTGGACCAAGCCGTGGTGGAGGTGTTTGTCGACTACGCCAAGACTAACGTGGCCGTCGCCAGGGAGGACGGCGTGGTGTTGCTGCACGTGCCCTACCGAGCTGGCCTGCCCGTTGCCATAGTGGCCAGCAGGGACCGATACATCCCTACCATGCTGCCTTGGAAGACCAGCAGAGTGCCAAGTGAGCCCACTTTACAATTTAGGCATTTTGCAGACGCTCTTAATCCAGAATGACTTACAGACAGTGAGCAAGAACAACACGAGGTAATGCATCAAATGCATAGAAAATAGTCATCAAGGATCATAAGTAAATTAAGAACCTAACATCCGTTTAACAGCAGAATATCTGTACAATGAAACTATAAGTATACACTATAGAATGCTATGTCTACATAATATACTATCTAAATGATATGTTTCAGCCTTAAGTTAAGGTTGTCGAGTGCACCACCCGTGTGTGTGTGTGTGTGTGTGTGTGTGTGTGTGTGTGTGTGTGTGTGTGTGTGTGTGTGTGTGTGTGTGTGTGTGTGTGTGTGTGTGTGTGTGTGTGTGTGTGTGTGTGTGTGTGTGTGTGTGTGTGTGTGATATTCTCTTCAGTTCTTTCTCTGAACCTTTTTGGGGGTTTTTAGTTTACCTTTCAAGACGGGAACCCATTTTTGGGTTGCGTTGCAATGTACAGTATATAGCAACATAATTAATCATTCTTTAATGTACAGTATATAGCAACATAATTAATCATTCTTTAATGTACAGTATATAGCAACATAATTAATCATTCTTTAATGTACAGTATATAGCAACATAATTAATCATTCTTTTAAGTTTTTCAGAAATGTATTTTTTAGAAGCCGTTAGAAGCCGTTTTTAGAATCAGCCTCATGCCCAAATGGGTTAAATATACTGATTAGAGATCATAGCCATGGCGATGGTTGTGAATGGAGACCCTTGTCTCTCTGTAGGCAATTTCTTTTTTTACCAAGGAAATATCATGCCATTCAATGTAGTTGAATTCTGATGTTTTAATGTGCCTGCATTTCTCTCCCATTTCTCTTGATTGCAGTATTTTCATCGGTGTCCCTGTCACTGCATGGCTCCAATCAAGGCAACATCTGGCTATTTGAAGACTCTGTCCTTATAACTGGCAAAACATCTGGTATGTGCTTGTTGCTGTACGCTGCATGGACACCTGATTAACTAGAACAAAGTAGAATGGATAGCTCCACCAACATGGCAACTGTCAATCAATGTCCACCTTAGATCTGAGTCAACAATGTCTGCCTTAACCTTGACCTTTGACCCTTTCAACCCAAAGGTCATCCTTCCCACAAAATGTCATGAAATAACACACGCTTGATTGATTGAAATATTTATTAACAGTTTGTAGAATTTACAGTAAATTTTTAAGCACAAACTCAATACAGAGACTGTTAACTGTGAGTGGACGACACCATAAAGCATTACACTTGTTTACAACAGGGTCCACCTTGTTCAATTCATCAACAGGGTCCACCTTGTTCAATTCATCAACAGGGTCCACCTTGTTCAATTCATCAACAGGGTCCACCTTGTTCAATTCATCAACAGGGTCCACCTTGTTCAATCTTGCGTTATTTTGTTCACATACAGACAAATGGAGGCAAACACATAATCTCGGTTGCAGCATTTTTATCAGTAGCAGTAATATATATATATATATATATATATAATATCTTACTAAATGCAGGTGCAGAGAGAATGGTCAGAAGAACCTAGTGAATTACCTATGGGGTTGGGTTAGGGTTAGGGTTAGGGTTAGGGTTAGGGTTAGGGTTAGGGTTAGGGTTAGGGTTAGGGTTAGGGTTAGGGTTAGGGTTAGGGTTAGGGTAGAGAATGGTCAGAAGAACCTAGTGAATTACCTATGGGGTTGGGTGGGACCGTGCAGAAACAACAAAACAATAAAAATCAACACTTGAGTTCAATATAAATATAATTTAATAATGAAATATATAGGAATCTGCTGACAGCTAGATATGAAACCCGCAGATAATTGGAGATCGGTCATAATTTCAATATTGTGCGTCTCTAGGCCTGTATAAAAGACATTGTTGCATGATTTTCAGTGACATCCCTAGTGCCTACCCCTCAATGTTTCCCCGTGTCAGTAATAAGACAGACTATTTTCCAATGAATTCTATTGCTTTGCTTTGCCTCCACAGACCAATGAATTCTGTTGCTTTGCTTTGCCTCCACAGACCAATGAATTCCATTGCTTTGCTTTGCCTCCACAGACCAATGAATTCTGTTGCTTTGCTTTGCCTCCACAGACCAATGAATTCTATTGCTTTGCTTTGCCTCCACAGACCAATGAATTCTGTTGCTTTGCTTTGCCTCCACAGACCAATGAATTCCGTTGCTTTGCTTTGCCTCCACAGACCAATGAATTCTGTTGCTTTGCTTTGCCTCCACAGACCAATTAATTCTGTTGCTTTGCTTTGCCTCCACAGACCAATGAATTCTGTTGCTTTGCTTTGCCTCCACAGACCAATGAATTCCGTTGCTTTGCTTTGCCTCCACAGACCAATGAATTCTGTTGCTTTGCTTTGCCTCCACAGACCAATGAATTCTGTTGCTTTGCCTCCACAGACCAATGAATTCCGTTGCTTTGCTTTGCCTCCACAGACCAATGAATTCTGTTGCTTTGCTTTGCCTCCACAGACCAATGAATTCTGTTGCTTTGCTTTGCCTCCACAGACCAATGAATTCTGTTGCTTTGCTTTGCCTCCACAGACCAATGAATTCCGTTGCTTTGCTTTGCCTCCACAGACCAATGAATTCAGTTGCTTTGCTTTGCCTCCACAGACCAATGAATTCTGTTGCTTTGCTTTGCCTCCACAGACCAATGAATTCTGTTGCTTTGCTTTGCCTCCACAGACCTCCCCAGTGCTCGGTTTCCTAAGAAGCTGTTGCATTTGACAGAGAACAGCGCCGTGGCCTCTCTCCAGGCGTACGTCACCGCCCCCAAACTGTCCACAGCGGAGAACGCCTTTCTCCACACAGTGGGCGTGTTGAGCAGACAGTCAGGTGAGTGAGCCAGAGATCAGACCTAGAGCACCGCTTTCTAAACACTGGGTCGAGACCCATTTGTGGGGATCAGACCTAGAGCACTGCTTTCTAAACACTGGGTCGAGACCCATTTGTGGGGATCAGACCTAGAGCACCGCTTTGTAAACACTGGGTCGAGACCCATTTGTGGGGATCAGACCTAGAGCACCGCTTTCTAAACACTGGGTCGAGACCCATTTGTGGGGATCAGACCTAGAGCACCGCTTTCTAAACACTGGGTCGAGACCCATTTGTGGGGATCAGACCTAGAGCACCGCTTTGTAAACACTGGGTCGAGACCCATTTGTGGGGATCAGACCTAGAGCACCGCTTTGTAAACACTGGGTCGAGACCCATTCGTGGGTCACGTCGTCACGGACACATTTGTATCTTTTTCTGTTTCCGACGTTTTGTTTTAGTTATTGTTATTTCAAAATAAACTCAAAGCTGCATTCTACTGGGGGGGGGGAGAGGGTAGTGGGTGGAGGGGAGGAAGAGGGGTGGAGGGGGGGAAGAGGGTAGTGGGTGGAGGGGAGGCGGGCTCACTCGTTCGGGTTGGTGAACCAATAGGAAGTTGGCGTCGGTTTCCAGCGCTAGTTTAAGTCCCGCCCCTCTATGGCAGTCTATGCCCAGACAAAGCATAGGGCTCTTTCAGGCTAAAGTTAATTTAACCCATTCTGACCTGAGATCAGATTCATACCAGGTTTCCACTGGGACACACACTGGTCTGATTAACCCATTCTGACCTGAGATCAGATTCTAAAAAATGTAAGTCGTTCTTCGATTTTTTTCAAAAATAGCAGATCTACAAGCTCATAGCGCGCCACTCGGTGGCGCACTATGAGCTTGTAGATCTGCTATTTTTAATAGCTAAAGCATAACATGATGCTAACACCAAAATGGGTTCCCCGTTCAGAATGGGTTAATGACATGAATACAGCCATTTCACTTTCCCAAAATTAGGCTTTAGAGAAAAAGAAAAAGAATATTAATAAAAACAATATACTTAGTTGACAGGAGTCCCCAGGGGTAAAACATAGGCAATAATATTTGACTAGCAAAATAGGCAATCTGCAAAGCTCACAACGTGTCTCAAAGTGAAATGTTGTGAGCTTGTAGGTTATATTTTCGTATAACATTCCTTTGTTCCCATTTTGCTTTTTTAAGATTACACCAGCGTTGAATTACGCCCCGTGGCAGCTGCCAGCATCCAGCTCTTCTCCAGTGAGACGGAGGTCCATATCAATGGGTCCGTACAGCTGGTCCTCCCAGTGCGCGACGACTATAGACCCCCCCGGACCTCCAACGCTGTCCCAGCCTGGTTCTTCAACAGGACAACTGGTGGGTTCCACCAAGACCTGCTCAGAAACCCTGAGGTCCACAACGGTGTGCTGTCTGCGTTGATCGTTTCTACTTAACATAATATATTATGAAATTAACCCATTCTGACCTGAGATCAGAATCAGATTCATACGAGGTTTCCACTGGACACACACACACTGGTCTGATCAACCCATTCTGACCTGAGATCAGATTCTAAAAATGTCAGTCGTTCTTCGATTTTTCAAAAAATAGCAGACCTACAAGCTCGTAGCGCGACACTCGGTGGCGCGCTATGAGTCTATCTCCTCTCTCTCTCCCTCCCTGCCTGTATTCTTCTGAACGAGGCGGTGGCATCTATCTCCTCTCTCTCTCCCTCCCTGCCTGTATTCTTCTGAACGAGGCGGTCGCATCTATCTCCTCTCTCACTCCCTCCCTGCCTGTATTCCCTGCCTACCACGTGTCTCTCTACACTGCCTCTCGTCTAAATCTCTGGCTAAAAATTAAACTGATTAGCTGGTCGTCCTTGAGCGCTTTTTCGACAAAATAAATTCGGACAGGCATTCCGGTGCTGGGGAACCGATTTGCCCACAAGGGACATTTTCCTGCGGGTTATGTCAGAGACCCTTATTACCAGAATTGGGGTCTTTTGTGCCTCAGCGTCTTAAGAAGGTGACAATATGACAAGGTATATATATTAGCCTAAAGGTCACCCGAAATGCAGGAATGTTTTCTTTTAGACAGATGGTGTTTTAACTGTAAATAGTGTCTCTCTGTCCATCCGTAGGTGGCTGGATGAGGAAGGGCCTCGGGACGCTGAAGCAGATGGAGGGGAAACTGACGTGGAGCTTCAGCGCTCCTCACCTGGGCTACTGGATCGCTGCACCACTGTCACCCCCCAGAGGTAAGCATTCTCATCTACTGGTGTCTGACCTGAGATCAGATTCATACCAGGTTTCCACTGGACACACGCTGGTCTGATTATAACCCATTCTGACCTGAGATCAGATTCATACGAGGTTTCCACTGGACACACGCTGGTCTGATTAACCCATTCTGACCTGAGATCAGATTCATACGAGGTTTCCACTGGACACACACTGGTCTGATTAACCCATTCTGACCTGAGATCAGATTCATACCAGGTTTCCACTGGACACACGCTGGTCTGATTAACCCATTCTGACCTGAGATCCGATTCATACGAGGTTTCCACTGGACACACGCTGGTCTGATTAACCCATTCTGACCTGAGATCAGATTCATACGAGGTTTCCACTGGACACACGCTGGTCTGATTAACCCATTCTGACCTGAGATCAGATTCATACGAGGTTTCCACTGGACACACGCTGGTCTGATTATAACCCATTCTGACCTGAGATCAGATTCATACGAGGTTTCCACTGGACACACACTGGTCTGATTAACCCATTCTGACCCGAGATCAGATTCATACGAGGTTTCCACTGGACACACGCTGGTCTGATTAACCCATTCTGACCTGAGATCAGATTCATACGAGGTTTCCACTGGACACACACTGGTCTGATTAACCCATTCTGACCTGAGATCAGATTCATACGAGGTTTCCACTGGACACACACTGGTCTGATTAACCCATTCTGACCTGAGATCAGATTCATACAAGGTTTCCACTGGACACACACTGGTCTGATTAACCCATTCTGACCTGAGATCCGATTCAAAAAAATGTCAGTCGTTCTTCGATTTTTCAAAAAATAGCAGACCTACAAGCTCGTAGCGCGCCACTCGGTGGCGCGCTACGAGCTTGTAGATCTGCTATTTTTAAATAGCTAAAGCATGACATGATGCCAACACCAAAATGGGTTCCCGTTCAGAATGGGTTAATTAGACCAGTGGTTTTCAACCTTTTTCATGTCAAGGCCCATTATTTATTTGGAATTTGAGCCATTTTATGAGATTTATTATCCTCTCAGACCCAAAACTTAGAAAATGTTGTTATCGTTGGATAACATTTTGTCCACAATTCCATGCTATATTGATGTGGTACCATTAGGAGAGATATCATACAGTAACAGGCAAATGTTGATCAAAATAACAATTCTTCTACATTCTAGTACAGATGTTTAACAGAAATGTAACTCTTGAAAGCGTGAAATGAAACCAAATGGACTCAAGAGTTAACCCTCTAACACCCGCATTCATTTCTACTTGCAAAAAATAGATTTCAACCTTACTACTACGTTGTACTACTAGGACTAAGACTAAAAAATATGTTAAAAAAAAATCATTTTTATAAACAGTCGCATCGGACGTTAATCCGGCGGAACGGTCTCTACCTGTTATTTATATAATAATTATATAATAATATAATAAATTAATAATTTACATTTGGGGGATATCTTTCACAATAATGAATAAAACATGTTCTAGACATTCTAATGATCACAAAAAAACATATATTACAATTATTGTACCTAATCATATGAGTGGGACCAATAAATAAGAAGAATGCAAAGCGTTACAATTCATGTTGAATAAATAAATAGCAATTCATCGCAGTCATCGTAGCTTACAAAGCAGCTTCACGCTGTAAAGTGCCAGTGAAAAGATAGTTGTTATCATTACATGAACAGTACATTGTAAAGAAGGTGTGCCTAGTGCTGAAAATCACACTTGTCTGAAGTGAGGGGCGCTAGCCTCTTATCGACCTACATCATCATACATCACATTCCTTGCTCAGCCAATCAAATCATCACTATGCGGTACACACAAACACACAAACCTGGGCATAGTAAGTGTAATAAAAAAGGACTTCATTTCCTCCCTGCTGTGTTCCAGGCTCTGTGGGGAGCGGAGACGTGATGTCACAGCATTGGTCTTTTCTCATGGCGGTCCTGGGAGGGACGCTCGTCATCATCATGTGTCTGCTGCTGGCTGTGTTGTGTCATCACAGGTAACCAAGACCAGTGGCGTGCACAGATAGACACTAGGGGGTGCTGCCCCCTGCCCTTTTTGGCAATGTGTGTGGACCATGCGGTGACATTGATCAAATCTTGATAAAAAACGCTTCTACTATATTATTTAGGCCCCCCCACAATCTAAAGCTATGTTTCTATGTCAGTGGTTCTTCGATAAAAAAATAAATAGCAGATCTACAAGCTCGTAGCGCGCCACCGAGTGGCGCGCTACGAGCTTGTAGGTCTGCTATTTTTCAATAGCTATAAAGCACCAAAATGGGTTCCCGCCCCAAAATGTGCTGCACAAGGTGCCCTTTTTTTTCACTTGAGCACCTGCCCCTCTAAATGTCTGTGCACGCCACTGACCAAGAACGTTTGGCATACAAACCAGCACTGTCTGCATCATCTGACAGTTAACCCTAACTACTCTTTCCTAGTGATTTTGAGTAAACTAGCTGAGATCAGTTTGAGTCACTGGATACAGTGGAACTATCATTGTTATCCTTATTATTATTATTATGGTCATGATGATTGTTGTTTTTGTGTGGTGCAACCACTCCTATAGACAGCTACCTGTACAGTATGTGTCCCTGATGGGTCCCTGGCTGTGTCCCTGGGTCCCAGCAGGGATGAGAGCTAGTACAGTACAGTACAGTACAGTACAGTACAGTACAGTACAGTACAGTACAGTACAGTACAGTACAGTACAGTACAGTACAGTACAGTACAGTACAGTACAGTACAGTACAGTACAGTACAGTACAGTACAGTACCACTCACTTAACCCATTCTGTGCGGGAACCCATTTTGGTGTTAGCATCATGTTATGCTTTAGCTATTGAAAAATAGCAGATCTACAAGCTCGTAGCGCGCCACCGAGTGGCGCGCTACGAGCTTGTAGGTCTGCTATTTTTTTGAAGAAATCGAACAACGACTGACATTTTTAGAATCTGATCTCAGGTCAGAATGGGTTAATCAGACCATTGTGTGTCCGGTGGAAACCTTGTATGAATCTGATCTCAGGTCAGAATGGGTTAAGACGGGTCTGATGTTTGTTATTATTATTCCCTACTCTGGCAGAGGTTCTCTCAGTGAGATTAAGTCAAAGAAGATCCATGCTGATCGGATGCCAGCGTTGAAGAAAGACCAGACCACCTCGACCTGCGACAATGAGCTCTTTGAAGTGTCTTCAGGAGTCTCTTGTCACCACGTGATGGACGAGGTGAACCAGACCTTCACAGAGAAAGACCGTCTCCACGTGATGGACGAGGTGAACCAGACCTTCACAGAGAAAGACCATCTCCACGTGATGGATGAGGTGAACCAGACCTTCACAGAGAAAGACCGTCTCCACAATGACTCAATTCTCTCCAGGTGCAATAGGACAGTTGGCCCCAAAGCAGCGGGACACGGAATACCAGATCCTATTGACGACGTTGATAATCCGACGACCACGGACGTTGTTTCCCAGCAGATGAAAGTTCCCTCGTCTGTGGCGGATAATCTGTTTTTCTACAGCCAACCGATGGCCATCCTTCACGGCCCGTCCTTCTTCCACTTGGAGGAGCAAACAGATCTGTGGAGCAAGTCGGCCTCCCTGCCTCCCATTGAGCCGCTGAGCACGGACAACTTCACCCAGACTCTGGGAAAAGGTCCCTCCTCGTCCCAGAATGAGACGCGTGACATGGAGGGACAGACGGTAGGCCCAGAGGGGTCCCAGCAGCAGGCCTCCCCTATCACTAACCTCTCCAGAAGCCACTTCAGCCTCCCGGCTGTGGCTGTGTCTGTGTCGGAACCAGGCACAATGAAGACAATCGGGGACAACAACAGGCACTCCTGCTCAGGTGCCTTAATCCCCGGAGAGCTCCAGGGGAACGTCCCTTCTCCCCTCCCTCCACGGGCCTGGTTTGTGTCGCTGGAGGGCAAACCTGCAGCAGAGATTCACCGTAGCGTCTCAGAGCAGCAGAGAAGACAGAGGCCAGCAGAAAGCCGTGATACTAGCCTAGACTCGGGGGTGGATATGAGTGAAGTGAACCAGGCGGCTGGCAAAAGGACAGTAACTCTGGAACGCAAGGACACATTTATCAAGAGTAAGAGCAGTAGGCCTCCCTCCGACCAATGAAAATGGTTTCGAGCTGGCATTAAGCTACCATGAAATCTTCCCTCTGGATTATGTCCCCTGTGTGTCTGCACTGACAGACTACGGTATGTTCATCAGGTGAATGTTTAGGATACATATATGGAACGCTACGGATTATTTTGAATGGTTGTTAATGTATAAACCCAATGATACATTAAGAATTGTTATATCCCCGTTTGTGCAAACAGTATTGCATGTTTTTGTGTGACATTTTAACATTGAATTCCTTTCTCTTTTATAGTTAACAAACCGAGCACTGATTGTGACGTCAACATTTTGTTAAGTAACTGAAGATATTTAATATAACCCTCATATACTGATACTAGCTGTCACAGAAATACAATAAAAGTCCCCATTTATAGCTTCAACTTCAAACTTCAAATCAATTGTGACCTCTAGTGGTTGGTTTCCATTCATTCTTTCCACCCCTAATTGAATCATTTTGATTTGCTATCCCAATTGCTTAAGACAGTGCATATAACGGGAACCCATTTTGGTGTTAGCATCATGTTATGCTTTAGCTATTTAAAAATAGCAGATCTACAAGCTCATAGCGCGCCACAGAGTGGCGCGCTATGAGCTTGTAGGTCTGCTATTTTTGAAAAAATCGAAGAACGACTGACATTTTTTAGAATCTGATCTCAGGTCAGAATGGGTTCATCAGACCAGTGTGTGTCCAGTGGAAACCTCGTATGAATCTGATCTCAGGTCAGAATGGGTTCATCAGACCAGTGTGTGTCCGGTGGAAACCTCGTATGAATCTGATCTCAGGTCAGAATGGGTTAAGACAGTGCATATTTATGAACATTGGCAACAACTCATTCCCAGAGACACTGAGTCATGTGAGTCTCTGGGAATGAGAGTCAAAACAATGAATTTAATAATGAAGCTAATTTAGGCACAACAAACATTTTGGTAGACATACTCTTTCTGCTATTTCCAGCTAAATATGAAAACAATGTAGTAAATGTAAAGTCCATATTTATTCAAAGGAGGCTGGTTTTATATCTTTGTTTTTATTTTGAGTATACTGTAGATCATCGTGCACAGATAATAATAATAATAATAATAATAATAAGATAGACACTAGTTTGTGCTAGAGCACCTTGCCCTTTGCCCTCTGGACAGCAAGGTGCCCTTTTTTGTACACTGTACACTACAGTATGTGGACCATGGTGACATTGATCTATTCTTGATAAAAAAATTATGCCCCAAAATCTATAAATCTCACACTTTAACCCATTCTGAACGGGAACCCATTTTGGTGTCAGCATCATGTTATGCTTTAGCTATTGAAAAATAGCAGATCTACAAGCTCATAGCGCGCCACCGAGTGGCGCGCTACGAGCTTGTAGGTCTGCTATTTTTGAAAAATCGAAGAGCAACTGACATTTTTAGAATCTGATCTCAGGTCAGAATGGGTTAATCAGACCAGTGTGTGTCCAGTGGAAACCTCGTATGAATCTGATCTCAGGTCAGAATGGGTTAAGGCAACCGACCGGTTCCACACGCTGCACAAGGTTCCCTTTTTTTCACTTGAGCACCTGCCCCTCTAAATGTCTGTGCACGCCACTGATCCTGCCCCTCTAAATGTCTGTGCACGCCACTGATCCTGCCCCTCTAAATGTCTCTGCACGCCACTGATCCTGCCCCTCTAAATGTCTGTGCACGCCACTGATCCTGCCCCTCTAAATGTCTGTGCACGCCACTGATCCTGGACGTGGCAGCATGGATTGGACACAAAGAATCTTTATCATGGTTCAGTTGTAGATCAAAAGGTTCATTACAATATCGGAATGTCACACCATATATATATTTTTTCATTACCGTACAAAATGTTTTCCCATATACAAATACAACCTGAGCAGTGCATCAGATGAATACCAGAAATGCTCGCCTCAAAACAGTCGCATCGGTCGTTAATCCGGCGGAACGGTCTCTACCTGTTATTCCTAAACGTAACCTCAGTAAACTATGCCTAAATGGTTAAACCTAACCTTATTCCCAATCCTAAACTTAATTTCAGTAAAACTATGTCTAAACCTATTAAAACATCAGTAAAACAAATAGGCTAGAATCAGGGCTGTCAATCGATTAAAATATTTAACTCGATTAATCGCATGATTGTCCATAGTTAACTGTGATTAATCGCAAATTAATCGCATATTTTGTATACGTTCTAAATATACCTTAAATCAGTGGTTTTCAAGATTTTTCATATCAAGGCCCATTATTTATTCTGCATTTGAGACCATTTGATGACATTTAGCCTTCCAGACCCAAACTAAAGAACTGTATTGATGTTGGCCAATGGTACCATTACGAGAGATAACAGGCCATGTTGATCAAAATAACATGTTTTCTAAGTTTTCTAATTGTGTAGACTCACTGGGAGAGAGAGAGAGAGAGAGAGGGGGAGAGAGGCGGGGCTCACTGACTGCCTGCATTCACATGCATGCGTCTCTCAACCATTCTGTCAAACTTCACAGTGCGTTAATCACGCATTAAAAAGATTAGTGCCATTAAAAGGATTGTGAGTTAACTAGTTAATAGTGCGTTAACTTTGACAGCCCCAGCTAGAATACAAGAACCGCGCCGCTGAGCGCTGGGCGTGTGGCCGGCAGAAAATAATGAAGGCGGGGGTGTTTTAAGGCGAGCCTTCCGGTTACCCATTAGATAATGCAATAAATAAAAATGTAAAAATGTCCTTCACATGACAAAAATAAAAACAATAAAGATCCCAACAACTCAATACCAGAGGAAATGCCTAGTGGTTCATATAACGAGGCCTGCGTGGTTTACAGTGGTTTACGATGGTTTACAGTATGGTCCCATATAGAATATGTTATTGTACATTATTCCATTGATAGGGTACTACTACTTACTTATACAATCTTACATGTCAATCAATATATACATGATTTTACTAGCTTAAAAGCATCTGCCTCCATAGAGACGTACAGTAAGTACAGCAGAGGCTAAACTGCGATCTGCTGAGAAATTCTCCAACTTATCCAGTCAGACCTGTATTTTCACTGAGAAGGTCTGACTGGAGGATCAGTTGGAGTGTGTGTGTGTGTGTGTGTGTGTGTGTGTGTGTGTGTGTGTGTGTGTGTGTGTGTGTGTGTGTGTGTGTGTGTGTGTGTGTGCGTGCGTGCGTGCGTGCGATCGTTGTCATATCATATCAGCTATAGAAGCTGTATATGTCATACAGCTTCTATAGCTGTATGACATACATATGTCATACAGTGACTGTATGTCATACAGTCACTGTATGACATATGTATGTCATACAGTGACTGTATGTCATACAGTGTATGACATATCCCTGCATTAATGGGGAGGTTTTATCCCAGTAATTCCTTCATGACATCATGTTGATGCTGGAGCAGGGCGTTGAACAGGACTTCTGCTAATGCCTTGCTGCTCACACTGACCAGGATCTTTCTCATGCGTGCCGGGTCTGTGTTCTCAGCACTGACTTTGGCGGCCAGTTCAGCATGGAACCCGCCACTGATCAGATCATCAACGATGGACTCCACATTCTTCACGTTTCTGACCAAAGAGCCCCGGTTCTTGGTGAAGAAATCCATTTTGTCTTTACACAAAACAAAGGATAACATAAATAAATAAATAAGATGTCACAAGAGGGTAAGTTTAAAGAGAAACGGTTATATAATGGATCTTGTGAAGAGAATCATCTGTACCTAGAACAGAAAGGCTGTTTGTGATCTTTGGCTCAGGTGGTCCTGTGGATGAGAGAAGTGAAAGCCTTCATTGCAGTGTGATGGATTATGATTAATATTATTAAACATTAAATTATCTCATTTACATTAACTATTTCCAGACATCAAAGTAGTCGCTGTTGATCCTTGGTGGTGGAGAGTGCAGGGGGATACAAAATACAATTAAGTCATACAAAGAAGTCATTACCACCACCCGGCACAAACAATCAGCCCTTTTTTATATACCTGGCAGCGCAAAAGAAGGATTCCATTCCTTGAGTTGTGGATAAGTGTCGAGAATCTCTCTTTTTTGTAGAAGTTTGAGGAATTGAGATGCTGGTCGCTCCCCTCTATTAATCATTGTATCGATAAGTTGAATACAAGCATCTTCTGGCTGTGCTGTGTTCTTCATGCTGTGTTCTTCATCTTCTGGCTGTGCTGTGTTCTTCATGCTGTGTTCTTCATCTTCTGGCTGTGCTGTGTTCTTCATGCTGTGTTCTTCATCTTCTGGCTGTGCTGTGTTCTTCATGCTGTGTTCTTCATCTTCTGGCTGTGTTTGTTCTTCAGTTGTTTATAAACTCTCCCATCAATAATTCCTTCATCTTGTGCATGCTGCAGAATGTGGAGATCTGAGCTGAGCCACTCCACAAGTTTCACCTTGTTGGCGACCAATATGTCCACAGACGAGCCCTTTAGGAATGAGAAGCAGGTATTTATTGGTTTTTTTTCAATATGCATCCATTGCAACAATGGAACGTCATTTTGAGTTGCTACTTGCCAGAGTATCTACCTGAGTGGATGCCATAGTTTTCTCTGTATGAAGCACAGCTGACAAGCAAAGAAGAAATGTAAATCTTTCCTCAGTTGTGATTATGAATGATGTTACAAATGTGTGCATGTATACATAATAAATGCGTTTCATGTATGCATACTGATGAGCTTGTGCGCATACATATGTACAGCATAAATACATGAATACATACCTACTGTACATTACATGATAATGTCTGGTAAGAGGTGTAGAAAAGATGATTGCTAGTTTACCTGCAGGGTAAAGCATCTGGGCTTGTTGCAGGGTATTCACCACCACTGACAGGTCAATGTCTCCAGCAACGTTGACATCTGTCAATGAATCTGCACATGCAACGCTGCTGTTGAATGCACTGCATTGGGCTCGAGGTCGTCCAGCAGTCCCGCCTGTCAGAAACGGAGTGAAAATATAGGACAATAAAACTATTATCTGTGGCGCGACTCAGCTTTGTTGTACATTCATTACGTAACCATTCTAACCTGGGATCCAGACTCATTTGCGCCATTCGGCGGATTGCTTTTTTTTTTATCACAAACAAACGCTTAACAAGAACCTCAGTCTGGAATCCAGGCTATAGTACCATCCTGCTGTATATTATAGATATAGATCGATGTCTCATAACAATATATACTCACCGTGCTGAGCAGGCGCTCCTGGGATGGTATTTACTTTCACTGACATATTCAAGTTCTTTGCTTTGATGCCCGTAAGTTGACGGGCAGAAGCGATACTCCCGTCGTCAGCCAGGGCTGTTTGTCTTGGTGATCCTAAAAAGAGCAGAACATTATTATATTACTATAACTGATGAATGTCAAATTAGCCCATGGCCCCACTAAAGGTCACTTTAGTTAAATCTGGCTTTAACCCATTCTGAACGGGCACGCATTTTGGTGTTGGCATCATGTTATGCTTCAGCTATTGAAAAATAGCAGATCTACAAGCTCATAGCGCGCCACCGAGTGGCGCGATATGAGCTTGTAGGTCTGCTATTTTTGAAAAATCGAAGAGCGACTGACATTTTTATAGAATCTGATCTCAGGTCAGAATGGGTGAATCAGACCAGTGTGTGTCCAGTGGAAACCTCGTATGAATCTGATCTCAGGTCAGAATGGGTTCATCAGACCCAGTGTGTGTCCAGTGGAAACCTCGTATGAATCTGATCTCAGGTCAGAATGGGTTAATCAGACCAGTATGTGTCCCAGTGGAAACCTCGTATGAATCTGATCTCAGGTCAGAATGGGTTAATCAGACCCAGTGTGTGTCCCAGTGGAAACCTCGTATGAATCTGATCTCAGGTCAGAATGGGTTAATCAGACCCAGTGTGTGTCCCAGTGGAAACCTCGTATGAATCTGATCTCAGGTCAGAATGGGTTAACTATAGCAACCCAATAAGAGTCCCACAAAGCAGCAATGACTGAGACTTTGTACCTTTCTTGTTGAAAAAGCGTTGTAGTTCTGGATAATGACCCTGCTGCTTCAACAGGATGTCATAGAACTTCTGACATTTGCTGTCTCCGTCATCCATGATCATCTTCAGAAGAAGTGTCATTTTCTCCAAAGGAACATCTTGCTTCTGCAGCATCTTATGCTGCCTGGCAGATAAGATGTCCTCGCACGGTTCAATGATGTGATCAGGATCGCTTGAAAGCCACTTGCAAAGTTGATCCTGCATTGACTTCAGATTCTCCATATTCTGCGGGGGGGACATTTTTAAATACTTTATTGTATGGTATTATGAGACTTCTAAGACACAATAAATAAATAAAAAGCAAACAATGAAACGCACTATTTAAAATCCCTGTTCAGAGATATGTTTTAAACTAAGTATGTGTCATGATGTCACATGTTGTTTTACCACAACTCAAAGCGAAGTTGTTTCACATCTCAGCGTTTAGGAAGTGCCTCCAAAAGGGGAAATGTGAAACAGGCATTCTTGTGTAATCTGTGCACGGTCAAATCATCTGTCATTGTAGAATTTTAGTCAAGGCGGTCTTTAGGAATTGTTGCTCATGTCAGAGCCGTGCACCCAAGATCATAAAGTTCTTTGAGATTCTGATAAAACAGGAACTTTTCGTTTTCGCATGTGTGTGTGTGCATGCACGCACACACATGCACACACTCTAATTTTGTCAAGAAGGTGAAAACATAGATTTGGTCTGGTATTGCAGATTTGGTTAAGGGCATGGTTTAATCATTATTATTATTATTATCATTATTTATTTATTTTTTTGTCTCCATTGCACAGTAGTAGGAGTAATGACATTTTGTGGCATCTTTGGTCACGGGGGGGTGGGGGGGGTGGGTGGGATTGTTTGTTTTTGTGTTCCTTGCTTTTGCTGTTATGTGTTGTTTTATATGTGTTTTGTTTTCTTTAAGTCATTCATGTTGTTAACGTGTCTTATTGTGATTTTTGTCTTAAAATAAAAAAACATTTGATAACAAAAAAAAGAAGGTGAAAACCTTTTTCTTACATATTAAGCTTGCATTGAAACCTGTCGTAGATTCTAGATTGGCTATTTTCATTTTTTTTTTTCAAATTGAAAGGCTTTCACTTTCTCTTTTGACGTCAACGAGTCTCAACACAAACCCTTAATATACTTTTTAAACTATAACACATTCTGACCTGAGATCAGATTCATACGAGGTTTCCGCCGGACACACACTGGTCTGATGAACCCATTCTGACCTGAGATCAGATTCTAATAACGTCAGTCGCTCTTCGATTTTTCAAAAATAGCAGACCTACAAGCTCGTATCGCGCCACTCGGTGGCGCGATATGAGCTTGTAGATCTGCTATTTTTAAATAGCTAAAGCATAACATGATGCTGACACCAAAATGGGTGCCCAGTCAGAATGGGATAATACAAGAACACACCATGTAACAATAGGATATGGATGTGTCTACACCATTCTGTCAATGGAGAATGATATATATGATCAAATAATGAAAATAATTATAGTGTGTGTGTGTGTGTGTGTGTGTGTGTGTGTGTACAGTATATAGGCAATAGGCCTGCAATACAACCACACACACTCAAGTCGAGTGTTTAAACGTTGTCACATTTAAAAGAGTCAGAACAGAACATGGCTTACCTTAGACTTTAAGATTTCACAGACACAATATTCAAAGTGAGATAATACTGTAATAAGTGTAAGCTGAACCAAAATGTTGAAATGAAGTTTCCAGTGGGAGGAGGATCATGCAGCCTTTTTAGCTGCAGATGTGTTGGTGTCACTTGTGGCTCCTTGGGCTGTGCGTATTGTAGTAATACCACTGTCTGCTCCTCCTCCTTGTGGCTCCTTGGGCTGTGCGTATTGTAGTAATACCACTGTCTGCTCCTCCTCCTTGTGGCTCCTTGGGCTGTGCGTATTGTAGTAATACCACTGTCTGCTCCTCCTCCTTGTGGCACCTTGGGCTGTGCGTATTGTAGTAATACCACTGTCTGCTCCTCCTCCTTGTGGCTCCTTGGGCTGTGCGTATTGTAGTAATACCACTGTCTGCTCCTCCTCCTTGTGGCTCCTTGGGCTGTGCGTATTGTAGTAATACCACTGTCTGCTCCTCCTCCTTGTGGCTCCTTGGGCTGTGCGTATTGTAGTAATACCACTGTCTGCTCCTCCTCCTTGTGGCTCCTTGGGCTGTGCGTATTGTAGTAATACCACTGTCTGCTCCTCCTCCTTGTGGCTCCTTGGGCTGTGCGTATTGTAGTAATACCACTGTCTGCTCCTCCTCCTTGTATTCTTCACCCTCCGTTTTGCTCTTATCTTTTCCTATGTTTATCCCTTTGACCAGCCCTGCCTGCCCATCCATGCGTTGGCCTTTTTGTAGCCCCTCTCGGGACCCTACATAAAACTTTTCTGACATTTTGATGAGTTTTACGTTGGGTCCCTTATCAGAACTATATTTTCGTATGGAAATTCCGATACGCGGAAGTGAAGATTCTCTCTAAAATAGGATCTGCGCCATCTGACGGGATTATTTTCCTTGAGTTATTCTGAATTCGGTAACTTTAAGTAGCTATACATCCCGCTGCGAATATCTCCTGTGGCGCGGAAGCCGTTAAGTATTTTTAATCTTTGTTTGACCGATTTGGTCGCTTTATTTCTTCTTGTTTGTTTACCGTTTATTGTACCGCCTCCCGGTGTGCGGTTGGCTTGTGCGGCTACGTCCCTGCCTCTGATCTGCTCTGTCATAGCTATAGCACCACTAGCTAGCCAGATAGGCGGTACAATGAGGTGTCAATAAAACAAGGAAGGAAGAGAAGAATCCAAGCTTCCAAATCGGGCAAACATATATTAAAAATACTTAACGGCTTCCGCGCCACAGGAGATATTCGCAGCGGCATGTATGGGTACTTATACTTTACATATTCAGAAAGCCTCACACTGAAGAATATCGTCAAAGAGCGTGGGGAGCCGGTAAACATGGAGTAAATGTTTTAAACAGGTGGCATGGACGACGTGCAACAGGACCCAATGCTATCTGAGTCGTCCAAATGTCAGAAACTTCAGTAGCATTTGGGTTCTGCTTGGAGGGCTAGCCTTTTTGATGAATTGAACAATGTGGACCCTGTTGTAAACAAGTGTAATGCTTAATTGGGTCGTCCACTCACAGTTAACAGTCTTTGTATTGAGTTTGTGCTTGAAATGTACTGTAAATTCTGCAAACTGTTAATAAATATTTCAATCAATCAATCAATCAATCAAAAAGGACCTTTACAATTTCACATGCAGATTGATATTTTGCCAAACATCATTGTGGGGTTGCATGCTCAGACTATAAATGAGATTTTAACATGCAGATCAGGTGATCAGGAAGTTGAGGGATACATTTTGGCCTGATAATGATGTACCATGCATTTTTGACTTGAGAGCATTTTTTCTTTATTTCATAAGTAAAGTGTATGATGTGAACATCATGCACCTGTTCCCTTTTACGTTGTATGGATTGGTCTCTAGTGCCCTCTGCTGGACGTGGTGGTGCATTGCTGATTTTCTGAGCTGACAGATTGAAGCAGTGGTTTTCAACCAGTGGTTTCCAGGTGGTCACCAGCTAAAACTAAATGAAACGGACCCTTGGCCCTCAGAATATAGACCTTTAAAATGTATAATGAAAAAAAAAAGAAGGAAATTGTTCCATTTTTATTATACTCTCAAGAGTTACATTATTGTTTGATTGATTGATTGAAATATTTATTAACAGTTTGTAGAATTGACAGTACATTTTAAGCACAAACTCAATACAAAGACTGTTAACTGTGAGTGGACGACCCAATTAAGCATTACACTTGTTTACAACAGGGTCCACATTGTTCAATTCATCAAAACATTTAGAGACATACAAATAGACACTTCTATGTAGTTAAAGAACAGAACACAGATGTTACATAAGTAACAGTCAGAGTACAGTCAAAGTAAAAGTACCAATTCTACTTTTAATAACGATAATAAATTAATAATAATGAGCAAAAATAATTTGTCAAGTTGTTTTTGACCGCACTGTAGCTTTAAAATAGCAACCCTCGCGAGAATCTCGCGGGTGCTGCCTGACCTTTGATGATGACGTCACTTGCTTAATATTATCTGGCTGGCTGCTTTTCGAGAGGAAATCAATAAAAGGTACTTTTATGCTTTTATAAAGGAATTTAAGAGCCTTTTTTGCAACGTGGATATTAAGTTAATAACGCGCCCGGCGGCGCTCTTAATTGTTTAAGCTTTTAATATGGACTGTCTGTGTTTATTTTACTCTAAAACAAAAACAAACAAACCAAACAATAACAATCGCCCAACCTTTGAAATATAAAGAGCACAATGTTACAATGTTGCGCTTTGTTGTTGTGTTGTTGCAGTATCTCGTTGTTTAATTTAACATTCACGCCATTCAGTCACACTGCAGGATCTGTGATGAATAGAACAATGAGCTAATGTTAGCATTGTGTTAAACATTAATGTGTGCGTGTGTGTGCGTGCGGGGGTATGGGTACAGTGAGTACTACAGTTCAAAGGAAAGTACAGGTCAATACAATAAAAACTGCTACCAGGATAAAACCAGAAAAAGCACTAAGACTTGTTTACATCAGGGTCCTCCATAATCAATTCATCAGAACATTAAAAACATACAAATATACGTATATATCCTTTCCCTTTTTGCTTCCTTTATGATGAATTCCTGTTCTGTTCTTTAACTACATAGAAATGTCTATTTGTATGTCTCTAAATGTTTTGATGAATTGAACAATGTGGACCCTGTTGTAAACAAGTGTAATGCTTAATTGGGTCGTCCACTCACAGTTAACAGTCTTTGTATTGAGTTTGTGCTTAAAATGTACTGTAAATTCTACAAACTGTTAATAAATATTTCAATCGATCAATCAATACGCTTCTATGCAAAAAAAATAAATAATCATAGACAGTTAAAAAAAAGAAATAAAAAGGGACTTCAAAATGTACTGTAGAGTATACTTCATGATGTAGAGTTTGTAGACTGTCCCATTTCACAGAAAACTTAAAACATTTTTAAATAGATCTACAAGCTCAATGCATATCGTTTTGATTTAAATGAGCTTGTATATCAGCTATTGTCAAATGCTCCAAAATGGAGCTCTGGTCCATAGCTAGCCACAATTTGCAACTCTAGATTTTTTTACAATGGGTTGAATCTGGAGTTGCAACAAGCTCCATCCACTTCCTATTCATCATTGTTGGTTTGTGATCTGCTTGTCTTAAACGACGTTAAACTCACCAACATTGCAGCTGCAGTCCAAGCTTGAATTATCCTCTTTCAATCTGCAGAGCTTGTTTTTCATAAAAATCCACTGTAGACATGTTATGAGATACTTTCTGTCAAGACATCCTCTGCAAGTGATTATTTTTCTAAGTGCTGGAGTTCGGAAGCACTCGTCGTACGTCACTGAACGGCCCTGCATTCCACCTGTTTCAAATTTGCACATAATGCAGGAGGCAGCAGCGCGACCCGTTAACAGAAACGAGTGCTTCCAAACGGCAACACTTAAAAAAAATTTTTTTGCAGAGGATGTCTTGACAGAAAGTAGCTCATAACATCTCTACGGTGGATTTTTATGAAAAACAAGCTCTGCAGATTGAAAGAGGATAATTCAAGCTTGGACTGCAGCTGCAATGTTGGTGAGTTTAACGTCGTTTAAGACAAGCAGATCACAAACCAAAAATGATGAATAGGAAGTGGATGGAGCTTGTTGCAACTCTAGATTCAACCCATTGTAAAAAAAATCTAGAGTTGCAAATTGCGGCTAGTCCATAGCCCTAATGCCATTGCTGCCGTCGCATTAGAGCTATGGGGACTTTTAATGAACAGCCTCTCGACTTTTGCTAAAATAAAAATAACGTTTTCACTACTCACCAATACAAAGACTGTAGGACCACTGTTATCATTGTGGGCCTATTTAGGCCTATATATATATAGTATACACATAAGTGTAACAGCTATAGAGCACCGAAGTCCTGACGTAACTCGCTCATCCCTACGATTCCCCTGGTTCTAAAGTCCTGACGTAACTCTCTCATCCCTTCGATTCCCCTGGTTCTAAAGTCCTGACGTAACTCGCTCATCCCTTCCATTCCCCTGGTTCTAAAGTCCTGACGTAACTCGCTCATCCCTTCCATTCCCCTGGTTCTAAAGTCCTGACGTAACTCGCTCATCCCTTCCATTCCCCTGGTTCTAAAGTCCTGACGTAACTCGCTCATCCCTTCGATTCCCCTGGTTCTAAAGTCCTGACGTAACTCGCTCATCCCTTCCATTCCCCTGGTTCTAAAGTCCTGACGTAACTCACTCATCCCTACGATTCCCCTGGTTCTAAAGTCCTGACGTAACTCGCTCATCCCTTCCATTCCCCTGGTTCGCGGAAGTAATTTCTCTATGGAGAATAACATGGGGTGATCTTAATATCGTCTACTATAAGCGTTGTGGTCCAAAAATAAACAAGCTGTCTCAGCGTTATTGTCAGGGAGGTGTCTCTGTATCGTTTGCAACAGTCAGTCACTCATATATGATACAGTCTGCTTCTAGCGAAAATCTAACTAATTCAGTAGCAGTAACATTAGCGTTTTCTCTCAGTCAGTTGATTCTTCATATCCATAATGAGTGAAGCGGCCGAG
This sequence comes from Protomyctophum parallelum, assembly GCF_964188405.1. Taxonomy (NCBI): domain Eukaryota; kingdom Metazoa; phylum Chordata; class Actinopteri; order Myctophiformes; family Myctophidae; genus Protomyctophum; species Protomyctophum parallelum. Next base: position 1,430,948 of record NC_139707.1, on the reverse strand, counting down.
GTGACATGTTTATTTTTCAAACACAGTTCTTATATGAAGCAATCTAAAAATCCTGTTACACATAAGTGTAACAGCTATTGTCGATGTGGTCCTGCAATGTTGCCAGTGTTTGATTCTTGTCTTCTTGTATAAGAAAACGACTGACAGATTACAGATTACAGATTACAGATTACAGATTACAACTTGTCCAAAATGCAGCAGCCAGAGTTTTAAGCAGAACTAAGATGAGAGAACATATTACTCCAGTTTTGGCATCACTGCACTGGCTTCCGGTTGTTTTTAGGATTGATTTTAAAATTATTTTACTTGTCAATAAAGCTCTCAATGGTCTCGCACCTCCGTACCTCCGTGACTGCCTACCTAGATATGTCCCTAACCGCCCGCTCAGGTCCTCCAATGCTGGCCTACTTGAAGTGCCTAAAAGAATGTGCACAAAAACAATATGGTGAGGCAGCTTTTTGCTTCTACGGCCCAACCATAGACTGTAAAAAATATGGACAAAGCGTTCCCCGGGTCTAACATGAACGTAAAATGAAGCCTGTAATGATATGCTAATTCCTGATGTAAGTCGCCATCTTTTGGTACCAGCTGGCCATTGGCTGGCTCCGTTTTGTACCAGCTGGTCATTGGCTGCCCAGACAACGAGGCGGGACTTCCCCCCTTCTTCTCCATTGGTTTTTATTTTGACTCGAGTGGGAGGAGAAGACTCTTGAGTGGGAGGGGAATCCCGATCATAGACTGTAACGGTAGCCACGCCCCTCAGAACATACGCGACTTTATGGTCATTTTTTTTATTAATGGGACCATAATCTTCCAAAAAGAATATTATGACATTAGAAATGAGACTTTAAACTAGTGACTGGAAGAAGAAAGTATTCATGACCATGTTTATTAAGGTAATACAGTCTAGGTGAAGTTGGGCCAAAATACATGGGCCTCTATGGAGCTATGGGGCTTTTTGGGTCCAGTCCAGCGCCACAACAGGCCATTATATGAACTACCGATTTCAAATGAGGCTTCACGAAATATCTGGCTGACTGCCCCCTGGGCCCAACAGCCTGGAATATACTTCCATTCGAGCTCAGACACGCACCCTCTGTAGACATTTTTAAATCTCAACTCAAGACTCACCTCTTCACTCTTGCTTTTAGTAGAGTTTTACTATGCACGTTCCTACCCTGCCCTGACTGATTGCTGCATGTGGTGTTTTTATTTATTTTATGTTCTTATATAAAATTTTGTTCTCTGCCATTGTTCTATCATTTTAACTACTTGTGTTTTATTGTATTATATTTTTGTGTCCTGCCCTGTGAAGCACTTTGAGCTGCATTTATGTATGAAAGGTGCTATACATTTATTATTATTATTATTATTATTATTATTATTGTCTTTGCATTACCTACCTTGAGCAGGGCCTGGCTGTAAACAAGTTCTTGAGCTTAGTCCAGTTACCCTGCAGGGTAAACATAGTACCTTTCCTTTCCTTAGTCCAGTTACCCTGGGTAAACATAGTACCTTTCCTTTCCTTAGTCCAGTTACCCTGCAGGGTAAACATAGTACCTTTACTTTCCTTAGTCCAGTTACCCTGCAGGGTAAACATAGTACCTTTCCTTTCCTTAGTCCAGTTACCCTGGGTAAACATAGTACCTTTCCTTTCCTTAGTCCAGTTACCCTGGGTAAACATAGTACCTTTCCTTTCCTTAGTCCAGTTACCCTGGGTAAACATAGTACCTTTCCTTTCCTTAGTCCAGTTACCCTGGGTAAACATAGTACCTTTCCTTAGTCCAGTTACCCTGGGTAAACATAGTACCTTTCCTTTCCTTAGTCCAGTTACCCTGCAGGGTAAACATAGTACCTTTCCTTTCCTTAGTCCAGTTACCCTGGGTAAACATAGTACCTTTCCTTTCCTTAGTCCAGTTACCCTGCAGGGTAAACATAGTACCTTTCCTTTCCTTTCCTTAGTCCAGTTACCCTGGGTAAACATAGTACCTTTCCTTTCCTTAGTCCAGTTACCCTGCAGGGTAAACATAGTACCTTTCCTTTCCTTAGTCCAGTTACCCTGGGTAAACATAGTACCTTTCCTTAGTCCAGTTACCCTGGGTAAACATAGTACCTTTCCTTTCCTTAGTCCAGTTACCCTGCAGGGTAAACATAGTACCTTTCCTTTCCTTAGTCCAGTTACCCTGCAGGGTAAACATAGTACCTTTCCTTTCCTTAGTCCAGTTACCCTGCAGGGTAAACATAGTACCTTTCCTTTCCTTAGTCCAGTTACCCTGCAGGGTAAACATAGTACCTTTCCTTTCCTTAGTCCAGTTACCCTGCAGGGTAAACATAGTACCTTTCCTTTCCTTAGTCCAGTTACCCTGGGTAAACATAGTACCTTTCCTTTCCTTAGTCCAGTTACCCTGCAGGGTAAACATAGTACCTTTCCTTTCCTTAGTCCAGTTACCCTGCAGGGTAAACATAGTACCTTTCCTTTCCTTAGTCCAGTTACCCTGCAGGGTAAACATAGTACCTTTCCTTTCCTTAGTCCAGTTACCCTGGGGTAAACATAGTACCTTTCCTTTCCTTAGTCCAGTTACCCTGCAGGGTAAACATAGTACCTTTCCTTTCCTTAGTCCAGTTACCCTGCAGGGTAAACATAGTACCTTTCCTTTCCTTAGTCCAGTTACCCTGCAGGGTAAACATAGTACCTTTCCTTTCCTTAGTCCAGTTACCCTGCAGGGTAAACATAGTACCTTTCCTTTCCTTAGTCCAGTTACCCTGCAGGGTAAACATAGTACCTTTCCTTACCATATAGCATTTGTTTGAATTGTAAAGCTGGATTAGTATTTATTTTTAAATTGACCTCTCTTTCGATTAATTGAGTATGAAGGACCCCAATGAAAACAAGCCATAGGCTTTCTTGGGTTTAACCCATTCTGAACGGGAACCCATTTTGGTGTCAGCATCATGTTATGCTTTAGCTATTGAAAAATAGCAGATCTACAAGCTCATATCGCGCCACCGAGTGGCGCGCTACGAGCTTGTAGATCTACTATATATGAACGACTGACATTTTTTAGAATCTGATCTCAGGTCAGAATGGGTTCATCAGACCAGTATATGTGTCCAGTGGAAACCTCGTATGAATCTGATCTCAGGTCAGAATGGGTTTTAATCAGACCAGTGTGTGTCCAGTGGAAACCTCGTATGAATCTGATCTCAGGTCAGAATGGGTTTAAATCCTCTTGAACTGTACTTTCCTGTGCTTTTAGGGATAGGATAACAAAACAAAAGTGGCATTTTAGCTTTTAATCGTGCCATGTTATTTTCATGTCTTCCTGTCCCTGATCATGCGTGTGCTGTTCTGTGTCTCGCCGCCGCGCCGCACAGGAAGCGGTGAGTCATGTCACGCGTGGCGCGTCACGGCGTGCTGCTGCTGCGGCGTCTCCACCAGCTGCGTGAGGAGGACGTCCTGTGTGACGTCACCGTGGCCGTGAGGGACGCCGAGTTCCGCGCGCACCGCAACGTCTTGGCCGCCTTCAGCGTGAGTCTGCACGTTAGAAAAGCAATATATTTAACCCATTCTGACCTGAGATCAGATTCTAAAAAATGTCCTTCTACATCCTGACAGTTTTCTGATAAAGCTATGTTTCTATGTCAGTTGTTGAGCGACTACGGGAGATTGATGTATAAATAAGTCGCTGAGAGGCGATGGGATGGGCCAGGTTGTCAGACGCGCTCCGCAAACAAAAGGATCTCGCTGGGTCCAAACAATGCGTTAAAGGTGTTTTATTTAAGGCAGGTGCATAACTGAAACGGTGCTCAAACATAAAGTAAAGTAGTCACAGCGATCCAACGTAAATAAAGTAAATAAAATAAAGCAAAATAAGCGGTATAAAGCGGTCAACAAAAGTGCGGCTTCCCACACACCCCCTCTCTCTCACTGTGTGTGAAGCAGGTGAACATGTGAGTTATTGAATGAATCAGGTGAATCAGGTCCGCCCCTATGCCCGTCAATCATCCACGTCAATCACCAGTGACAGCCCACTTATTTCATAGACCAAACATCATTTCATAGACCAAACATAATAACCCAATTCATGGCTCTTACATCAGTCGTTCATCGATTTTTTTCAAAAATAGCAGACCTACAAGCTCGTATATGAGCTTGTAGATCTGCTATTTTTCAATAGCTAAAGTATAACATGATGCTAACACCGAATGGGGTTCCCGCCCCAAAATGGGATAAGCGATATATTCAATAACGTTGTTGAATACCTTTGATAACGATATTACACGATGAGTAATTTATTTTTTGCAGTATATAGTTTTAATTAATTCAATATATCATGAGGGGCTACTGGGATATAACCCATTCTGAACGGGAACCCATTTTGGTGTCGGCATCATGTTATGCTTTAGCTATTGAAAAATAGCAGATCTACAAGCTCATATCGCGCCACCGAGTGGCGCGATACGAGCTTGTAGGTCTGCTATTTTTGAAAAAATCGAAGAACGACTGACATTTTTAGAATCTGATCTCAGGTCAGAATGGGCTAATCAGACCAGTGTGTGTCCAGTGGAAACCTCGTATGAATCTGATCTCAGGTCAGAATGGGATAAACAGAACATGTTCAGTTGAGAGGGGCGGGGGGGACGAGCAGCTGTGCTCAACTTGATTTATACTTCGATCTCCGCTCCACATTGCTTTGCCGATGGGATTGCTCAATCGGCAAATAGACAAAATTATATGGCATTATTTTACCTCTTTAATGCCGTCTCTCACAATATGTATATATCTCGCATGATGATGATGGCTCGATCAAGGAGCATTTTCAATATATCTTGCAGCCTTACTTCAGCGTCTACTTCAGCACCCAGACCAGCGACAACAAGGGTCAGGAGGTCATGAGCCTGGACCCTGACAAGGTCAAGGGTCAGGAGGTCATGAGCCTGGACCCTGACAAGGTCAAGGGTCAGGAGGTCATGAGCCTGGACCCTGACAAGGTCAAGGGTCAGGAGGTCATGAGCCTGGACCCTGACAAGGTCAAGGGTCAAGGGGTCATGAGCCTGGACCCCGACAAGGTCAGCCGCTACGCCCTGGAGAAGCTGCTGGAGTTCATCTACACCGGGGAGATGAACAGCCTCGTCAGGTAACGGCGTCATCAGACGTCATTTGGGTCATCAGACCTTGTATTCACATCACAATCTTAAAGGAGAATTCCATACTAAAAGGCTTTCTTACCTTTCTTTGTAGTTGTTACGTCCCCACCAAAGAGGTCCAGGTGTTATTTTGTGCAAAAGCTCCTTATTGGCTATTTCCCCTACCATAAGCCCTCAATGAATTGCATTGCATTGAATGGGATGTATGGGGTGTTGTGCTAATTCGCTTATTTCCATCGAAAGAAGTAGTACAGTGTGCCGCTTGGGTTATTATTTACATTATGAAGAGAGGATATATACAAAAAAAAAAAAAATCTGAGCAATCGAAATAAGCGAATTAGCACAACACCCCATACATCCCATTCAATTCAATGCAATTCAATGCAATTCATTGAAGGCTTATGGTAGGGGAAATAGCCAATAAGGAGCTTTTGCACAAAATAACACCTGGACCTCTTTGATGGGGACGTAACAACTACAAAGAAAGGTAAGAAAGCCTTTTAGTATGGAATTCTCCTTTAAATTCAGTTAGTTTATATGCATATTGTCACCAACACTGAATTGTTTTTGGAGATTCATCAGATTTTATCGCAATAGATCCGTGTCCAATCTGCATGATGATGCGTGTTATAATTTAGATACTTTTTATTGTATGCAACCTTTCATTTATTAACCACTTCCAACGTGGCATCCCTATCATGGGAATGTTATTATAGGCAAATATTTTCAAAGATCTTCTCTCCCGCCCCCTTGGCTTGGCGACCGGTTGAGAGCTTGTAGATCCACTATTTTAGAAATGGTTGATGTATAATATCCTATTTTTCTCTGAAATGACGCCTCTGTCAGGTTTAGAATGAGCATGCGATAGAGAGTATGTGCATGTCGTGTAGCCTGGTTAATAAACCAGACCGAATCAGCCGTTGGCAAAAATAAATTGCCTGCCTGCGGATTTCGGTCTGGAGAGGCTCAATTGTACGCCCATTTATCTACACCAGAGAAATGGGGCGGCCAATCGGGACACAGTATGCAATATGGGCGGGCTTTGGTACAGTGACTTTCAATGCTTGAGACCTTTGACTGACAGTAGCTCTGACCAATTGCGTCAAAGAGAAAATTTTTCAACCCGCCCCCCCTGGAAATGAAATCCAAGCTGAGCCTCCCCAGACTAAATCCCGCGGTCCGTGCGATATTAGTCTGGTTTATTAACCAGGCTACATGTCGTGTACATGCACTGGTCCTCAGACTTATTCATGTCCCAAACCCCAAAGGAATTGACACATACATTATTAATAATAATAATAATAATAATAATAATAACATACATTATTAGCCTGCAGACCTCCATTTGAAAAGATGTGCCAATAATTTTATTTTTTATTTTTTTCTCAACCATTTTAATTTCAAGGATCACCCAATTTGATATGCACTAGGGCTAGGCCACACACCCCCATTTGATGCCATTCTGATCTCCGAGGCCCCAATCTAAGCTGTGTGGCATCACAGGTGTTAATGTAACCCCCTCAAGGACCCCTGGGGGTCTCCACTCCACCCAGACCCCACTTTGAGAACGACTGGTGTACTGTACAGGATTAGATTATGTGAATTGTGAACCACACTGAGTTAATTATAATCCAGTTTATTGGTGAGTGTTTTGATTGAGTAGGAAGACATTAAAATGCATTTTGTTGTCAATCTTCCGACATGGGGTTGTTGTAGCCTGATCATCATTAGTGGGCGGGGTCTATGGCCTGGATCCAGGCTAGGGTTGTTCTTTGCGTTTGTATAATCTGTATACAATAGTTTAATTTAGTAGTTGATGCTCGCTCAAGTGTCCTTGAGCAAGTCTCTGAACCCCTAATTGCTCCCAATGTGCAGGTTGGTGCCTTGCATGGTTTCCTGACTTTCGGCCACCATCTGTGTATGAGTGTGTGTGTGTGTGTGTGTGTGTGTGTGTGTGTGTGTGTGTGAGAGAGTGAATGTAATGCACAATCTATGTAAAGCGCTTTGGATAAAAGCGCTATATAAATGCACCATTTACCAGTCCATTTACCAGTCCATTTCCCAGTCCATTTCCCAGTCCATTTCCCAGTCCATTTCCCAGTCCATTTCCCAGTCCATTTCCCAGTCCATTTCCCAGTCCATTTCCCAGTCCATTTCCCAGTCCATTTACCAGTCCATTTCCCAGTCCATTTCCCAGTCCATTTCCCAGTCCATTTCCCAGTCCATTTCCCAGTCCATTTCCCAGTCCATTTCCCAGTCCATTTCCCAGTCCATTTCCCAGTCCATTTCCCAGTCCATTTACCAGTCCATTTCCCAGTCCATTTCCCAGTCCATTTACCAGTCCATTTCCCAGTCCATTTCCCAGTCCATTTACCAGTCCATTTCCCAGTCCATTTCCCAGTCCATTTCCCAGTCCATTTCCCAGTCCATTTCCCAGTCCATTTCCCAGTCCATTTACCAGTCCATTTCCCAGTCCATTTACCAGTCCATTTCCCAGTCCATTTCCCAGTCCATTTCCCAGTCCATTTCCCAGTCCATTTCCCAGTCCATTTCCCAGTCCATTTACCAGTCCATTTACCAGTCCATTTCCCAGTCCATTTACCAGTCCATTTCCCAGTCCATTTCCCAGTCCATTTCCCAGTCCATTTCCCAGTCCATTTCCCAGTCCATTTCCCAGTCCATTTCCCAGTCCATTTCCCAGTCCATTTCCCAGTCCATTTCCCAGTCCATTTACCAGTCCATTTCCCAGTCCATTTACCAGTCCATTTACCAGTCCATTTACCAGTCCATTTACCAGTCCATTTACCAGTCCATTTCCCAGTCCATTTACCAGTCCATTTACCAGTCCATTTACCAGTCCATTTCCCAGTCCATTTACCAGTCCATTTACCAGTCCATTTCCCAGTCCATTTACCAGTCCATTTACCAGTCCATTTCCCGTGTTGTTTCAGTGACAGCGTGGCTACGGTGCGTAGTGCCGCCGTGTTTCTCGGGATGGTAGAGGCTACGCAATATCTGGAAGAAAGCCCCGAACACACGAAGCCGAGCAACGAGTCCAAGTCTGAGCTAGGTACAGTACGGATACAATTATTACTAATCGCCATTATTTAAAGGTATATTCAGTGATTTCACTTAATTCAAATATCACTTATTTTTTTGTTTTGTTGTGATAATCCCCCCTACTATAGAGTGTGCTGGCCATATAAGGAGTTCCTCCCTGTCCCCAGTTAACCCCTGGGGGTCAAAAAACCTTAGGTTTCGTTTTTGACTCTCTATCCTGATTGGACGAAAGGCTGGGTCAAAAACGAAACCTAAGGTTTTTTGAGTGAAATCACTGAATATACCTTTAAGATGAACACGATTATTTTGCATACATGTCGTAATCTTTTACACGTTGAAAAATCGTTTTTCAATATATTTTCAAACATTTTCCAGAAATGGCTGATCTACAAGCTTACAACACGTCACTTCATCATCGTGACACTGCCCTAGATGAAGAAGAGGAGGAGGAAGAGGAGGTCGCAGACGTGGAGGAAGACAAAGAGTGGGAGGCAGCAGAGCAAGGTGAGAATAGTTTGGGATTTTTCATTCTAGTTTAGTTTTAGTTCGTTTTGACACATTTTCTTCTAATTCAGTTGCTTTTAACCCATTCTGAACGGGAACCCATTTTGGTGGCATCATGTCGTGCTTTAGCTATTTAAAAATCGAAGAGCGACTGACATTTTTAGAATCTGATCTCAGGTCAGAATGGGTTCGTCAGACCAGTGTGTGTCCAGTGGAAACCTCGTATGAATCTGATCTCAGGTCAGAATGGGTTAACCAGTTACATGCCGCCATCTGGTGTCTAAACTCGGCAGTGGTGCCAGATTTCAGCTCTAAACTACAAAACTTGGACAGCTGTGAACTCTTTTGTTGAACCGGAAGAAGTGGTGTGATGAGTCATAGCTTCTAACCAGACAGTGGCCTTAGAGTGGTTAGAGTGTCCGCCCTGAAACTGGGAGGTCGGGGTTCAATCCCCAGCCGGGTCATACCAAAGACTGTAAAATGGCCCCCTAAATGCCTCCCTGTTTGGCACTCAGCATCAATGGGTTGGATCGGGGGGTCAAATCAACTAATCAAATGATTCTAGAGTTAGTGGCACGGCCGCGGCTGACCGTTCCAAGAGATGGGTCAAATGTGTAGTACAAATTTCATGTGACAAATTGTACGACTTTGACTTTACTCGGTGAAGTCTTCTCTCAGTGTAAACAATGGTTTTCTACTGGCGAGGTTGGATTCAAGTATTATTAAGCTCTAAACAGCATGCATTAGCACAATCTGAGTCCTATAAATGCTTCGGTTATCTTTTTTATTTTTAGTTCAGTTCAACGAAAATGTTTTCTTTCTTTTTTTTTTTCCTTGGTTATTTTGTAAATTTTGGTTAAAGGTATATTCAGTGATTTCACTCAAAAAACCTTAGGTTTCGTTTTTGGCTGTGGGACCCAGCCTTTCGTCCAATCAGGATAGAGAGTCAAAAACGAAACCTAAGGTTTTTTGACCCCCAGGGGTTAACTGGGGACAGGGAGGAACTCCTTATATGGCCAGCACACTCTATAGTAGGGAGGATTATCACAACAAAACAAAAAAATAAGTGATATTTGAATTAAGTGAAATCACTGAATATACCTTTAACTATAATAACCTTGCAGTGGATGGAGAAGAGGGGTGGAGCGCCATGGACCTGAGCGTGACCTCCGACCTGACGCAGAGGGGCGAGCACGACCCCGAGGACCTGGACGAGACGGGCAAAGGGAAGAAGGTATTGAAATATTGTGATTATGATTCATTATTCTGCAATTGGTTTTTTTTGGTTTTTAAACTCCTCTCAAAAACGTTGTGGCTGTGTATGGATCTTCTACATGCTTACACTGAGTGTAAATAAGATTAACCCATTCTGACCGGGCATCCATTTTGGTGTCGGCATCATGTTATGCTTTAGCTATTGCAAAATAGCAGATCTACAAGCTCATAGCGCGCCACCGAGTGGCGCGATACGAGCTTGTAGGTCTGCTATTTTTGAAAAATCGAAGAACGACTGACATTTTTAGAATCTGATCTCAGGTCAGAATGGGGTTAATCAGACCAGTGTGTTGTCCAGTGGAAACCTCGTGTGAATCTGATCTCAGGTCAGAATGGGTTAATAAAGTATAAAAATGGCCAATATGTGTTTTCTTTTTTTCCTCCACTAAGCAACTCAGAACGAGAGTGAATGCCAACCGAACAATATGGCATTATGGGATTTGGGCAATTATTATTATTATTATTTTTGGGGGGGGGGGGGGGGGGGGATACCCACGGCACGCTCGTACCACGAATGCCTGTTCCTTACAAGCTGTACCTCGTAAAGGTGGCTAATCAATGATAAAAAGGACATAAATTACCATATGCTAACTGCTATTATTAAAGGGGAGAAAAGTTAAGTTGGCAAACTTTTTGTGAGGAGTTTAACTTATTTTAACCCATTCTGAACGGGCACCCATTTTGGTGTCAACATCATGTTATGCTTTACCTATTGAAAAATAGCAGATCTGCAAGCTCATAGCGCGCCACTCGGTGGCGCGCTATGAGCTTGTAGATCACCGAGTGGCGCGATACGAGCTTGTAGGTCTGCTATTTTTGAAAAATCGAAGAACGACTGACATTTTTTAGAATCTGATCTCAGGTCAGAATGGGTCAATCAGACCAGTGTGTATCCAGTGGAAACCTCGTATGAATCTGATCTCAGGTCAGAATGGGTTAAGTAAGAAGGGCAGGCACTATAAGCTAAAGCTTCAGCTGTCTTTATTGAAGGAAAAGGCTGAACACTCATTTATTAAACTAATAGGTTTCGTCGTGGAAAGGTCTTTTAAGAAAGGACACTTTGAAACATTGGTATTCATTTCATATATTCTCCTGTATCATGGCTATGAGTGTGTGTGTCCTTTTCTTGTCTTTTAGACTTATTTACCGAGGTTAGCAGCACCTCATCCATACTGCTGTGTGCCCTCCTCCTGTTTGCTTGCCTGCCTATTTGTACATGGCTCATGACCAAAATAAACTGTAATTATAATTATTACTAACTAAGGTGCTGCCGTGCGAGGTGTGATAAATGATCTATAACTAACTAAGGTGCTGCCGTGTGAGGTGTGATACATGATCTATAACTAACTAAAGGTGCTGCCGTGCGAGGTGTGATAAATGATCTATAACTAACTAAAGGTGCTGCCGTGTGAGGTGTGATAAATGATCTATAACTAACTAAGGTGCTGCCGTGCGAGGTGTGATAAATGATCTATAACTAACTAAGGTGCTGCCGTGTGAGGTGTGATAAATGATCTATAACTAACTAAGGTGCTGCCGTGTGAGGTGTGATAAATTATCTATAACTAACTAAGGTGCTGCCGTGTGAGGTGTGATAAATGATCTATAACTAACTGAAGGTGCTGCCGTGTGAGGTGTGATAAATGATCTATTACTAACTAAGGTGCTGCCGTGTGAGGTGTGATAAATGATCTATAACTAACTAAAGGTGCTGCCGTGTGAGGTGTGATACATGATCTATAACTAACTAAAGGTGCTGCCGTGCGAGGTGTGATAAATGATCTATAACTAACTAAAGGTGCTGCCGTGCGAGGTGTGATAAATGATCTATAACTAACTAAAGGTGCTGCTGTGCGAGGTGTGATAAATGATCTATAACTAACTAAGGTGCTGCCGTGTGAGGTGTGATAAATTATCTATAACTAACTAAAGGTGCTGCCGTGCGAGGTGTGATACATGATCTATAACTAACTAAGGTGCTGCCGTGTGAGGTGTGATAAATGATCTATAACTAACTAAAGGTGCTGCCGTGCGAGGTGTGATAAATGATCTATAACTAACTAAGGTGCTGCCGTGTGAGGTGTGATAAATGATCTATAACTAACTAAGGTGCTGCCGTGTGAGGTGTGATAAATGATCTATAACTAACTAAGGTGCTGCCGTGTGAGGTGTGATAAATGATCTATAACTAACTGAAGGTGCTGCCGTGCGAGGTGTGATACATGATCTATAACTAACTAAAGGTGCTGCCGTGTGAGGTGTGATAAATGATCTATAACTAACTGAAGGTGCTGCCGTGCGAGGTGTGATAAATGATCTATAACTAACTAAAGGTGCTGCCGTGTGAGGTGTGATAAATGATCTATAACTAACTAAGGTGCTGCCGTGTGAGGTGTGATAAATGATCTATAACTAACTAAGGTGCTGCCGTGTGAGGTGTGATAAATGATCTATAACTAACTGAAGGTGCTGCCGTGCGAGGTGTGATAGATGATCTATAACTAACTGAAGGTGCTGCCGTGCGAGGTGTGATAAATGATCTATAACTAACTAAAGGTGCTGCCGTGCGAGGTGTGATACATGATCTATGACTAACTAAGGTGCTGCCGTGCGAGGTGTGATACATGATCTATAACTAACTAAAGGTGCTGCCGTGCGAGGTGTGATACATGATCTATGACTAACTAAGGTGCTGCCGTGCGAGGTGTGATACATGATCTATAACTAACTAAGGTGCTGCCGTGCGAGGTGTGATAAATGATCTATAACTAACTAAAGGTGCTGCCGTGTGAGGTGTGATAAATGATCTATAACTAACTAAAGGTGCTGCCGTGCGAGGTGTGATACATGATCTATAACTAACTAAAGGTGCTGCCGTGTGAGGTGTGATACATGATCTATAACTAACTAAAGGTGCTGCCGTGTGAGGTGTGATAAATGATCTATAACTAACTAAAGGTGCTGCCGTGCGAGGTGTGATACATGATCTATAACTAACTAAAGGTGCTGCCGTGTGAGGTGTGATACATGATCTATAACTAACTAAAGGTGCTGCCGTGCGAGGTGTGATAAATGATCTATAACTAACTAAAGGTGCTGCCGTGTGAGGTGTGATACATGATCTATAACTAACTAAAGGTGCTGCCGTGCGAGGTGTGATAAATGATCTATAACTAACTAAAGGTGCTGCCGTGCGAGGTGTGATAAATGATCTATAACTAACTAAAGGTGCTGCCGTGCGAGGTGTGATAAATGATCTATAACTAACTAAAGGTGCTGCCGTGCGAGGTGTGATAAATGATCTATAACTAACTAAAGGTGCTGCCGTGCGAGGTGTGCGGCCTGTCGTTCACTGAGACCTGCAGCCTGCGCAGACACATGAAGACCCACAGTGAGATAAAGCCCTTCCAGTGTGTCTTCTGCTCCAAGAGCTTCCGTCAGAGCAATCAGCTCAAGGCCCACCTGCGCATACACACAGGTAAGACCCACATGCACATACACACAGATAAGACCCACATGCACATACACACAGGTAAGACCCACATGCACATACACACAGGTAAGACCCACATGCACATACACACAGGTAAGACCCACATGCGCATACACACAGGTAAGACCCACATGCACATACACACAGGTAAGACCCACATGCACATACACACAGGTAAGACCCACCTGCACATACACACAGGTAAGACCCACATGCACATACACACAGGTAAGACCCACCTGCGCATACACACAGGTAAGACCCACATGCACATACACACAGATAAGACCCACATGCACATACACACAGATAAGACCCACCTGCGCATACACACAGGTAAGACCCACCTGCGCATACACACAGGTAAGACCCACCTGCGCATACACACAGGTAAGACCCACATGCACATACACACAGGTAAGACCCACCTGCGCATACACACAGGTAAGACCCACCTGCGCATACACACAGGTAAGACGTCTTCAGACTATCTTAGCCTGTAGCACTTGCCGTAGCACTTGCACTAGCCTCGATGACCTTACAGATGTATGAAAAGGCTCAATTTATGTAATTTAGATAGCATTTTATGAAGACATACTGTAGCACTCTATAGTGCAGGGTTCCCCAATTAATTTTCCTCAGGGGCCATATTTTGAGGGCCGAGTCTGCACGCGCAAGGTCGAAGTCTTGCCCTGAAAATTAAATTTCAGGGCAAGACCCCATTTGGAAAGGATGCCCAGTTTGACGTTGCAAAGGCTACTGACCCCCATTTAATGCCATTTATATCTGGGACCCCAGAATTTTGGAAATTCTTCCAGGGGCCACAAGGGGTGCTCTGCGGGCCGCCTATTGGGGAACCCTGCTATAGTGTATACTCATAGTTTAATTGTACAGATGTTCTGTTGTTAGACGGATGTTGGTCTGCAGTGCAACCGCAGAAAAACTAAAAGAAAGTAAAAACTATGAAATCCAAACAATCTATTGTGTGAGGTCTGAATTCTTTCTAACCCCCCCCCCCCCCCCTGTTAAGGCTCATACATAGTCTGGATTTACGGTGGTTAGGTGACCACCGAACTACAACATGACGTCACTGAGGTGACCACCGAACTACAACATGACGTCACTGAGGTGACCACCGAACTACAACATGACGTCACTGAGCCGTGGTGAAGAGCAAACCACCGCCACCGCTCCAGCCCTTAATCTCTCTGTTTTTACTCACCACCGCTCAACGTTATTTCAGCTCCGGTGGTCACCTCACCACCGGAGCGGTGGTCACCTCACCACCGAAAATCCAGACTATGAATAGGCCTTTACTCTTCCCTGATGCAGGAGAGAAACCCTACGTGTGTGACGTGTGCGGCCAGGCGTTCGCCCAGTCCAGCACGCTCACCTACCACAAGAGACGACACACCGGAGAGAAGCCCTACCAGTGTGACGCCTGTGGCATGTCCTTCTCCGTGTCCTCCACGCTCTTCGCACACGCACGCAGAGTCCACGGATTAAAGTCCTCAGTCGGTGAGAGTCCATGGGTTACATTTCTCAGTCGCCACCGCTGATTTCACTCCTTTGGATTCCATAGAAGTCTGCATGTCTTCTATGGATGAGAAAATGGGTTGGTTGGTTCAGCATCGAGAAATAAATCGCGACAGGATGATTATTAGGCACTGACATCATCCTAATCATCCTGAACAGATTTATTTCTCGATAATGAACCAAACTGTTTGTTATCCCACTGATTACACGATTACACAGCTACTTTTAATGCTGTGATTAAACAATCGTTTTTCCAGATCTCCCATGCCATGTTTTCACTAACCTTTGAAGAGCCACTGCGCCGACCGCCAAGTTTCTTGTCATGAAAATCCACTTTGTAATGGCTTGTCGTAGTGTTAACTGTTTAAGTGCCAGGAACGTAATCCCGTAACCCCGACGTCTTTGCAATGAGTGCCAAAGACGACAAGACAAGGGGGGGGAGGGGCAAAACGGAGCCATCGAGCAAGACGGTCTTGTCAAAACCTCGGCTCCTTGTTTATGGTTTGCGTTAAGGACATACTGCCGTGTCATACTGTACGATGGTTTCTACAAGCTCACAGCGCTTTGTGAGCTTGTAGATCTGAAGTGGTTAAACTGATTTATATATATTTGTTATATTAACTCATTTTGCTCCCTCAGTTTGGTTTAGCTGCACCCCCCAACCTAACCCAAAACAACAACAAACGTGGACGGAGAAATGTCATTTTGTACTTCTGTTTTCTGGAAGCCAGACCCCACCCGTTCGCATGTGTCTCTCTACTGTGTATCAGGGCTGCGAATCTTTAGGTGTCCCACGATTCGATTCCGATTCCGATTCTTGGGGTGACGATTCGATTCAAAAACGATCTTTTCGATTTTTCCGATTCTAGATTCAAAAAATATATTTTTTCGATTCTAAAGCAGTTTTATTTTTATTTTTATTAGAAACAATTAAATAGAATTTTAGCATGATCTACTCCAGTCTTCTGGCATGAAAGCAGAGTACATTTAGTAAAAAGCTTGTATATAATTGTAAAGGTTTTATCAACTGAATGATTTAAACACACAAAGGTTAAATCCAAGAGTAAGAACATGTCTCATTTATTTAGCTTGCACAAATTTGAACCAGTACAAAAGTTACAAAATCTCTTCTCACTCAATACCAGAACAATACATTAGTATTAAAACAGGTGTAAAATAAATACAATTGGCAGGCTTAGCTTAGCTGGTAGTAAATGCACTATGCAGAAAGCCAGATTTTTGGAAAATGAGAATCGATTCTGAATCGGACGGCATTAGAATCGCGATTCTAACTCGAATCGATTGTTTTTGACAGGCCTAGTCTCTCTACTGTGTATGTCTGTCTGCTTGGGGTACGAACAGCTGCAATAACGCTGAGTGACCTAAAGTGGCACTGTTGAGCAGCCTAAAGGGTCTTTCACACTGAACATGCTTTTATTAACAAAAGTATAACTAACCATAAAACTGTACCATACGGTACAGTTACTATCACAATACAAGTATAGTTTCAACGCCCCACTTCACACATGTGGTGTGATTTTACACTACAGCCAGGCAGCACTGTTACAGAGCTGGATGGAGTTACATACAGCCAGGCAGCGCTGTTACAGAGCTGGATGGAGTTACATACAGCCAGGCAGCACTGTTACAGAGTTGGATGGAGTTACATACAGCCAGGCAGCACTGTTACAGAGTTGGATGGAGTTACATACAGCCAGGCAGCGCTGTTACAGAGTTGGATGGAGTTACATACAGCCAGGCAGCGCTGTTACAGAGTTGGATGGAGTTACATACAGCCAGGCAGCGCTGTTACAGAGCTGGATGGAGTTACATACAGCCAGGCAGCACTGTTACAGAGCTGGATGGAGTTACATACAGCCAGGCAGCACTGTTACAGAGCTGGATGGAGTTACATACAGCCAGGCAGCACTGTTACAGAGCTGGATGGAGTTACATACAGCCAGGCAGCACTGTTACAGAGCTGGATGGAGTTACATACAGCACTGTTACAGAGCTGGATGGAGTTACATACAGCACTGTTACAGAGCTGGATGGAGTTACATACAGCACTGTTACAGAGCTGGATGGAGTTACATACAGCCAGGCAGCACTGTTACAGAGCTGGATGGAGTTACATACAGCACTGTTACAGAGCTGGATGGAGTTACATACAGCACTGTTACAGAGCTGGATGGAGTTACATACAGCCAGGCAGCACTGTTACAGAGCTGGATGGAGTTACATACAGCACTGTTACAGAGCTGGATGGAGTTACATACAGCCAGGCAGCACTGTTACAGAGCTGGGTGGAGTTACATACAGCCAGGCAGCACTGTTACAGAGCTGGATGGAGTTACATACAGCCAGGCAGCACTGTTACAGAGCTGGATGGAGTTACATACAGCCAGGCAGCACTGTTACAGAGTTGGATGGAGTTACATACAGCCAGGCAGCACTGTTACAGAGTTGGATGGAGTTACATACAGCCAGGCAGCACTGTTACAGAGTTGGATGGAGTTACATACAGCCAGGCAGCGCTGTTACAGAGTTGGATGGAGTTACATACAGCCAGGCAGCGCTGTTACAGAGCTGGATGGAGTTACATACAGCCAGGCAGCACTGTTACAGAGTTGGATGGAGTTACATACAGCCAGGCAGCGCTGTTACAGAGCTGGATGGAGTTACATACAGCCAGGCAGCACTGTTACAGAGCTGGATGGAGTTACATACATACAGCCAGGCAGCACTGTTACAGAGCTGGATGGAGTTACATACAGCCAGGCAGCACTGTTACAGAGCTGGATGGAGTTACATACAGCCAGGCAGCACTGTTACAGAGCTGGATGGAGTTACATACAGCACTGTTACAGAGCTGGATGGAGTTACATACAGCACTGTTACAGAGCTGGATGGAGTTACATACAGCACTGTTACAGAGCTGGATGGAGTTACATACAGCCAGGCAGCACTGTTACAGAGCTGGATGGAGTTACATACAGCACTGTTACAGAGCTGGATGGAGTTACATACAGCACTGTTACAGAGCTGGATGGAGTTACATACAGCCAGGCAGCACTGTTACAGAGCTGGATGGAGTTACATACAGCCAGGCAGCACTGTTACAGAGCTGGATGGAGTTACATACAGCCAGGCAGCACTGTTACAGAGCTGGATGGAGTTACATACAGCACTGTTACAGAGCTGGATGGAGTTACATACAGCCAGGCAGCACTGTTACAGAGCTGGGTGGAGTTACATACAGCCAGGCAGCACTGTTACAGAGCTGGATGGAGTTACATACAGCCAGGCAGCACTGTTACAGAGCTGGATGGAGTTACATACAGCCAGGCAGCACTGTTACAGAGTTGGATGGAGTTACATACAGCCAGGCAGCACTGTTACAGAGCTGGATATGGAGTTACATACAGCCAGGCAGCACTGTTACAGAGCTGGGTGGAGTTACATACAGCCAGGCAGCACTGTTACAGAGCTGGGTGGAGTTACATACAGCCAGGCAGCACTGTTACAGAGGTTTTACCTTTTCTAGTGTTGGATGGAGTTACAGAGGTTTGACCTTTTCTAGTGATATGTTGTTTTTTTTGTGAATTGTTACTAGACGACAGAGATTTCGGAGGTGATTGTACCTCCTATAAATTGGCAGAATAGGTTAACCCATTCTGACCTGAGATCAGATTCTAAAAAATGTCTATTACATCCTGACAGTGTCATTATTAACCCATTCTGACCTGAGATCAGATTCTAAAAAATGTCTTTGACTTTTCAAAAATAGCAGACCTACAAGCTCATAGCGCGCCACTCGGTGGCGCGCTATGAGCTTGTAGATCTGCTATTTTTCAATAGCTAAAGCATGACATGATGCTAACACCAAAATGGGTTCCCGTTCAGAATGGGTTAGGCTAGTACACTGTTTCCAAAGCAGTGTGTCGGGAACAGATCTTTGTGGGTTCATTTATATATTTTTCATTATTTGTCATAGATTGTAAAGAAATTCAACCATTTTATCAAATTCAATTAAATTAAAACAAATTCCACAAATGTAACGTTTCAGCTGAAGTGAAATGCAGATCCACAAGCTCATAAAGTCGTTGCGATGTCATATGGTAATCTGGACCCAGCCGGACTGAATGGACATCGGTTGTCTGGCTGTAGTACTGTGTGCATTTGGCTTAAATGTCATCCAATGAGAAATGCACTGCGATTTGTTTTGCTGATGGTACCCTCTTCTTTCCTCCTCCTGTCTCCATGTGAAGAGGTTTCCCCTGAACAAGAGAGGTGGAGTGCCAGCCTGCTCCAGGAGGAACCACACACTCCACAACATGAGGAGAGGAGCTCCAGTCTGGTCCAGGTGGAACCACAACCTCCACAACATGAGGAGAGGAGCTCCAGTCTGGTCCAGGAGGAACCACACACTCCACAACATGAGGAGAGGAGCTCCAGCCTGGTCCAGGAGGAACCACAAACTCCACAGATTAAAGAGGAACAGGAAGAAGTGGTGGTTGTTGTCCAGGAGGAGTTGGATCTTCCACAGATTAAACAGGAACCGGAGGAGCTACCTCTAAGACCAGAGGAGACTGGTCCATCAACATTATTACTACAAGTGAAAAGTGAAGACAATCACGGAGAGACAGAGCCTCGAGCCAGCACCTCAACAGAACACATGCAAACACAAGCGTATATACAGTACTGGCAACCATCGCAACCAACCGCTCATGACCATCTCCTCTCTGCACACTCTTCTGAATCTGAAAATCCATATACTTGTACAATTTGTGGCAAAAGCTTTAGTGAAAACAGTAACCTAAGAAGACACATGAGGACTCATACAGGGGAGAAGCCCTACGCGTGTGCATTTTGTGGAAAAGGCTGTAGTCAAATGTCTGAACTACAAACACACATGAGAATTCATACAGGGGAAAAGCCCTTTATCTGTCCAGTTTGTGGTAAAGGCTGCAGTGAAAGGGGTTCTCTAAAAAAGCACATGAGGGCTCATACAGGGGAAAGGCCCTTTATTTGTAATGTTTGTGGCAAAGGGTTTGGTCAAACGGGTAATCTGAAAACGCACATGAGGATTCATACGGGGGAAAAGCCCTTTATTTGTAACGTTTGTGGCAAAGAATTTGTTCAAAAGGGGAGTCTAAAATCACACATGAGGACTCATAAAGAGGTGGAAAACCTTTAGTTTGTGGCAAATTGCTTTGCTCAAACTTATAGGAAACAATTATTACAGATAAGAAGATGGATTGTTTGATTAAGCATAACGTGCCACCGAAATAAGCTCATAGCTTATCAATACTGTACCTAAACATTGTCGGCACCTCAGTGTTTGTTTGGCCATTTAAAAAAAAAAAGAAAAAACATGGATGATTGTAATGGACATATTGTAAAAGTTTGTACTTTATTCCCAATAGGTGAATACACATTTTTTTTTTTTTTTTTTTTTTTAAATAAAAACAACATATTTGAGAATGTTTCAAAAAATACTATAGCACGCCGTTTTTCATAATTTGAGGATTTGAAAAGACAAGACAAATCACTCTGAGACCATGGGCTCTAGTAGCCAGCTGGCTAATAAGCCAGACTCAAATCATACTGTCGTGTGGCGGGTTAGGGTTAGGGCTGATTCGGTCTGGTTTATTAGCCAGCCTAGGGCTCTAGCCCATGGTCTCGGACGACATGCTATGCCGTTTAACCCATTCTGACCTGAGATCAGATTCATACGAGTTTTCCACTGGACACACACTGGTCTGATTAACCCATTCTGACCTGAGATCAGATTCTAAAAATGTCAGTCGTTCTTTGATTTTTCAAAAAATAGCAGACCTACAAGCTCGTATCGCGCCACTCGGTGGCGCGATATGAGCTTGTAGATCTGCTATTTTTCAATAGCTAAAGCATAACATGATGCTAACACCAGAATGGGTTAAAAAAAAAAGACAAAAATAACTCAAACTACAAAACATTTCAAAGTAAAAAGTTCCAGCATGTGTCTCCACAGTAAGCTGAATTATAAAAAGTTTCTAGGTGAAAGTTATTTTTTTTGGCGTGCAATATCTGCCATTGAACCCCGTTATAAATGTCTCAAATTTGAAAGCACTATATTTCTAAAACTATGAAACTTTTCAAAGATTCCTTTTCAGGCAAACATGTCCACCGTAAGATGAACCTAAATAGGTTTGAATGGTCCAGGTATTAACGTATAATTAGTTTTTCTCTTCAAAATAAAATTGAGAAAACAAAATATCTAGTTTTATTTTTAAACCTAAAATGAAACGATGAACACAGGCCTGTTTTTCGTTATTCTGAATGTCTGTAAACATTGGAAATCAGTGCCTGTTTGGTCAGGGCACCTTAGTATAATTGGTTTTTTCAGTCTGAATCCAACATGTAAAAAAACATCAATTTGAATCCAGCAAACAGAAATTTGATATTTTTTCCTTTTTTTGTTCAAAATTAAAAAATTGTGAAAACTAATCGTAAAATCACGAAAAGTGGTCAAGGTACCGTAGTATAATTATGTTTGTTCAATTTAATCCAGCAAACAGAAATTCGCTATGTTTTCCTTGTTTTGTTTAGAATTGAAATAACTTAAAGGACCACTTCACCACTTTTCAAAGTATCTTCATATAATAGGTCCTCACTAATAGTCATGATACAATTGCACAATTGTTTTCCTATGCAGTCTGTGTCTCATAGGAGGGCTGTGGGCAGTTCAGAAACCCATCCACCAGTGACATCATAGGCAGATATTTTTTTAAACAATATTTCTTTACAAAAATGTTGAGATTTTTATTATCGTAAGAACGAAAGCTTCCATTTCCCGCATTGCAAGCCTGAAGTTTCTATTGGCTTGGATTCCCCATCGATGATGTCACTGGGGGACGGGTTTCTGAACTGCCCACAGCCCTCCTATGAGACCCAGACCCATCGATGATGTCACTGGTGGACTGGTTTGTTTCTGAACTGCCCACTGCAGTTGAAAAAAAGATGTGCCATTTTATCATGATTATTAGTGAGGACAAGTTGAAAAGTGGTGAAGTGTCCTGAATGTGATTGCTTTTGGAACCTGTAAATTACAACAAAACTAACGAAAAAAGGCACTGGTGTTGTACTCCTGGTTTACCAGAACAGGGTTCGAGTCCCGGCAGTGCCCTGCACAATTTGTTGGATTTACATTTAAAATTTCTGCTCATTGTGTACAAATACCTCACAATTATTGTACTTTAGTAAATGTACTTAGTTACTTTCCACCACTGTTATTGTTATCACCATCGTCTTCACACGCACGCACGCATGTGCACACACACACACACACACACACACACACACACACACACACACACACACACACACACACACACATACATACACACATTGACACATATGGTGTTTGCATGTATTACATGTAAACACATGCAGTGGGAAAAAACAGTGCAAAATACAATTTGCCAGCTATAGAATAGAGTAGTAAAGAGCTCTGGTCTGACACCTACTGTCCAACCGATTTTCACCTTTTTTTCAAATCCTCCGAAATGGTGAAGAATGGAGCCCTATAGCATGCGCTCCGAGACGATGGAGTGATTTTCGTTTTTTTTTTTTATCCTTGTTTTTCATCATTTTTTACCATATCGTTTTACCATATCGTATGGCATACTATAGCACGCCGTTTTTCATCATTTTAAAATGAAAGCCCATCGTTCTTTTCATTGTTTCATTTGTTTTATCCTCGTTTTAAATCATTTTTTACCATGGGCCCATATCGTACGGCATACTATAGCACGCCATTTTTCATAATTTTTGCGGATTTGAAAAAAATGAAAAAATGATAGTTTAAAAAAAAATATTCAAATCCTCGTTTTTCATAATTTTTGACCATATCCCATATCGTATGCCGTATGGCATACTATAGCACGCCGTTTTTCATCATTTTTGAGGATTTGAAGAAAAAAAAATGAAAAGATGACCATGGGCTGTAGCCCATATCGTACGGCAAAAACAATATATATATATTTTTTTTCTTATCCTCGTTTTTCATCATTTTTGACCATGGGCTATAGCCCATATCGTACGCATAGAGAATGCATTGGGCGTTTAAGTTAAATAACTCAGAAACTACAAAACATTTCAAAGTAAAACGTTCCAGCATGTGTCTGCACAGTAAGCTGAATAATAAAAAGTGTGAATGGAGTTTCTAGGTGAAAGTGCTTTTTTGACGTGCCAATGCCTGCCATTGAGCCCCATGTTAAAATTCTCAAATTTGGAAGAAGGGACATCCGCACACTGCCACTTGCTAGTTCAGAGCAATTTTATTGAGCAACGTTTCGGTCTTGCGACCTTCCTCAGGTCGCAAGACCGAAACGTTGCTCAATAAAATTGCCGGATGTCCCTTCTTCCACATTGTATACTCTTTGTCATCATCGCACCTGCTCCAAATTGCCTGCCGGGTGTGCGGAAGTCTTCTCTCTATAAAAATTCTCAAATTTGAAAGCACTATATTTCTAAAACTATGAAACATTTCAAAGATTCCTTTTCAGGCTAACATGTCCACCGTAAGATGGACCTAAGTAGGCTAGAATGGAGTTGCTAGGTGTAAGTATGTAGGACTAGTAGTATGCCAAAGTTTGTGCTATTGCCATAGAGAATGCATTGGGTGTTTAAGTTAAATAACTCAGAAACTACAAAACATTTCAAAACGTTCCAGCATGTGTCTCCACAGTAAGCTGAATAATAAAAAGTGAGCCCCATGCAGAGCCGGACTAACAATGGAACTAGGTGGAGCTTAAGCGCCAGGGCCCGAAGCTTGCAGGGCCTGGTACGAGACTATAGGTTAGGTACAGCTGTTGCTTCTTTCGAAAAATATAACGCAACATAAGAACCCCCGCTAGTGTTTTTGGTCTTCTCGTCTGACAGTTTCTGTAGCAGTTTTCGGGAGGAGGGGGAGCAGTCTGTTTGGGGGGGGTTCCCGACGGCTGCGCGTCGCTTCCTCCTCTGACAGAGGGGAAGCGAGTAAGCGACGCCGTCAGAAGCCCCCTCACTCAGGAGTCAGGAAGGCCCCCCTCACTCAGACCAACCAACGTGTGTTGCGACAATAACATACAGCCTATGTAAGAGGAATATAAACAAGACCTTGGCGCAAAACTTCATATTTACCCTGCTCTAATGCAACAAAAGTGTGTTCTTACATCCTCCATTTCACGATTCCAGCACTCGTGAGTAAATTAATTTAATTGCTATTATGAAAGTTTTCAGTGACGTTGGACCCACAGGTTGCATTGTCGTCAATAATTAATCTGTCTTTAAAACGTTCTAATATTAATATAGCATATTGGCATTGTCTGTTGGTGTACACATGTTATATGGACCATGTAACTAACAACATGGTCAACAGCACTGTTTGCAAATGTAGCTACATTTGTTGGCCATGGACAATTTAGACAAAACATGCTGCCGCCTGCTATGTAACCAAGTGTACCAAAGGATTTACTTTGTATGACTATGCCACCTTGAAATAGTTCAAGGACTTAACTAGACCAGTAAACTGGGTTCCCCACAAAATGCAAGTTTGTTTATAAGGACTTGAGACTTGTTCCACAAAACGGAAATTTATTAAACGTTTAAGAAGATGAATACAAAACATTTATTATCATATCAGAAAATATAAGGCGAACAATCTTTTAAAACCAGGTATACTAAAACCAATAGACAGGTCCAACACTATTGATAAAAAGGGGAAACGATGTCACATTTGGAGCCAGTGGGGCCAATAGGCAAAATAGTTAAACAGCTAATAAGCGGGAGCTAAACAGCTAGAAAACACAATAACCGAGTAAAGACTAAGAAACTAATAAATTAACTAACCACACGCACAGCACAGCACAGCACACAGCATGCAGGAAAAAACAGGAACGACACCGTGAAAAGAGGTGCAGTCACAGCCAAACCTTAGTCGTGGGCTAAACGTGAGATCCTACTGGTAGCAACCCATACGGCCAGTCAGCTAATTCACCAATTTGGCTCTCCTCGGCATCCAGATGAAACACTCGCCACCATGTGGGGGGGGGGGGGGGGGGGGGAGAAACAACAAGTCAACAAATGAAGCAGCTCAAAGAAAACAGAAATCAGAAATGGCTCAAAATAAACTTTAAACTAAAACAAAAGAAAACAAAACAAAACAGCAGTGGCTATATCTAAAGGAGTGGGAACAACATACATTTAGTACACAATATAAATAGACAAAATAAATAATTGTAACAAATTGTTTGATTGTATACCTTTAAATGTCCATATGTGCCCTCACATTCCCTCCTGCCACATGAAAGAGGTCAGCACAGCTAGGGCACATGAATCATCAACCTGAATGATGACAGATATGTTTGGATTCATAATGAACATATACAGTACCTGAATGGTAAGAGCTAATTTAGATACAGAATGAAACATGATTAAGACAGTCTTGAGACCTGTTACTCACCCTGGCACTAGTATAGATAAAAACCCAGTAGCAGACCCAGGTCTCGAGACCCTCGGCAGCATTCACCAAACATCTGATGTTGGCTAGATGACAGGGCCTTTAAATATAGTCACTTGATTGTCAATGAGGAAGTGGACTGTCCCTATGGTGGCTCCTGAGGCTCAACTCCACCTGGCCACACATATAAATATAAAGTAATGACCTAAAATACAAGGTACAAAATACAAGACAAAATGCAAGACACTCAAGGAAACAAATAAACTATATTTTTGCCTATTAACCCATTCTGACCGGGCACCCATTTTGGTGTTGGCATCATGTTATGCTTTAGCTATTGAAAAATAGCAGATCTACAAGCTCATATCGCGCCACCGAGTGGCGCGATACGAGCTTGTAGGTCTGCTATTTTTTTTTAAATCGAAGAACGACTGACATTTTTAGAATCTGATCTCAGGTCAGAATGGGTTAATCAGACCAGTGTGTGTCCAGTGGAAAACCTCGTATGAATCTGAGGTCAGAATGGGTTAAAACAGTTTAAGTGCCAGAAACGTTAAGACGAGTTGAATCCACTTATGCACTGATTGCCATGGACGATAAGACGAGTGACCTTTTTTTTTTTTTCATATTTTGAAAGTTCCTCTAATCTGGTGCACAGGTGATGACATGCACATTGCATGCATACTAGAATTACATTTTCTTTCTTTTTTTTATAATGGGCTAATTGGCAACCAAAGCCAAAACTGGTGACCACCAGGTGTCGCTGAAAGAGTTGTTTAAAAGCGTGTCTTGTTTCAGTTGTTTGAGACATGAGTTTTGCTGTTGTTTGATTTCAGGCGACCGGTGTACGTTCAAGAGATATG
>NC_139707.1:1202083-1399583 GCF_964188405.1 Protomyctophum parallelum | reverse complement strand
CTTCGTGCACACACACACACACTCTGATGCGTGGTAGTAAACTGTATTCTCTCTCTCACTCTCACTCTCACTCTCACTCTCACTCTCTCTCTCTCTCTCTCTCTCTCTCTCTCTCTCTCTCACTCACTCACTCACTCACTCACTCACTCACTCACTCACTCACTCACTCACTCACTCACACACACACACAAACACGCTGTTAAGTTACCGAGAGTTACACCCAATCATAATGATTGATAGGTATTTTTCTTTTGTAGATGTGTTATTTTGGTGGATGACGGTTCTCATGTGATCTATGACCCGGTGTCCCCTATGCTCTTGCAGAATTATGGATTATGAATTGCCCTGTGACTGACATTTGATGTCACGCTGTCCCACTGACTTTAAAATAGTATGGTTCTGGCCCCGCCAGAGTTTAGATAGTAACACGTCTCCCCTAGCCAGCGTGGGTAGATAAGAATTGTTTAGTTTCCGATTGCCATAACACCCAGCCTCATGTTTTTTGCCCTTGAAGGAAGTTGTCTTCCTTGTCTGTCAAATTCATTCTAAGGTATTTTGGTTAACTCTGTTATACTCTGACTTTTACTCATTATAGTCTAAAAAGGTTTTAGAACCACTTCAGTATATTGTTACAGGCCCTGTGCCTCAGTGTTTGGGTGAAGAGTATCTTGTTGTAATTAGATTACTTCCAAAAGTATTTATACAGTTCCGGTGTTCCGGAGCTCTAGCTCTCTAGCTATCGATGCTATTATATATTTATTAATTTATACAGTCCTTGGTTTTATACAGTATAATGGTAGAAATATTCCTATCAATGATAAACATTCCAACGCATTTGTAATGGTCCAAAAACACGACAGACACAAAGTCTGCATGTGTAGCTCATCTGGTTTTACAACCAAAACAGTTTTAGTTAGCAGCCATTGAGGTCGCGATGGCGACCCCAAAGGTCGCCAGCTGTACATTAATGTCAGATGCTGTGACACTTTGTGATACTTGAATAAATGTTTCATACCATATGTTGTAATAATTCTGACCTTTATTGCATTTGTCTTTAGTCTTGTCCATTCTTTGAATTATTCAATTTAGGGGGGTGTGGTAACAATTTGATAGATTTGTAGCCTTTGTGGGCCGAGGTGCACTGCTTTTATTTTCTACCTTTCATTACACAGTAGGTTGTGACAATGTTTATGTATGAAATATAAGCTTTTGGATACATTTACTATGTGTATGCTTCATGTGCTGTGTGCCAATCACTTAAGTTGAAGCGTTTTCTTTAACAAATGTGTTACATTTCATGATCTAGATTCACATATGAGTAAACTAAGGCACCAGTACAAAAACAGCAGCACAAGATTTTGGTTTTTTGGTTATATACATTTCTGGCTTGTGACAAAATACTGCAGGATATTATGAGTAGAACATTTAACCCAAAGTCCAGTTATCTATGAAAAAATGCATTGAATGTGTAGTGCCCATGACGCGGGAACGAAACTGAGCGAAAAGGGACCTCACAATATAAGGGCTTGTGTGGGGGCCAATAAGGGCTTGTATGGGGGACCAATAAGGGCTTGTGTGGGGAGCCAATAAGTGCCATTGGCCCTTCAAGACGAACATTTGACAAGTAATGATAAATTCCACTATCATAATTGAATTATCTTAATCTGCCATCAGTCAGTTTTAGTTTCAGACTAATGAGAACATATTGCTTATTTTACTGTCCAATGACATGAAATGGCACAAGGGAAAGACTCCCCAAAAAGACCACCCCCAAAAATCGGCGCGCTACGAGCGCCCACACATGTGCCCTTTTCTGGAGTTTGAGCCCCTGCCCCCCCAGTGCTCTCTGCACGGCCCTGCTGTGCTGTGAGCCTACATTATGTATAATCATTGCCTCAGGTATGTTGCAACTGAGACACGTTGAGGGTTCTGAAGTGGTATTTACGGTCCCGCTCGGCCTTTCCCTGCGGGCGGGGGTTGGTGGTGGGCTGTCAATCTTGCCGTAGGGCCCGTGGCACATTCCAGCTGCCACTGACGCACACACACACACACACCCACACACACATCACGCGTTGTGCGTACACTGGCAAAACCTGTTTTGTCTCTAGACACTCCCTAGCCTACTCTGTGTGTTAAAACACAGTCGACCATTTTGACACAACACCAACACAGAGAACTGAACACAGTTCACAACGAACACATTCAATTGTTTCAGCATCTTGTTCCAACATCTTAGCATGATCAACAGTAAAGAATTAGTGTTGCTGCAGGAGTGTGAATGAACCGTGCGGTCACTGGAACAAAGCCACCGTATTAGCATTTGAATACCTGTTCTGTGAACACCGTAAAGGTGTGTGCAAAATGACCAGGGGGAGGGGAGCTTCAGCCTTCAGTCAGTGTGTGCTATTTGGCTTACTATTGTGTCAGTGGGTGCTTAACTCTTTGCTTTTTATATATACTTTATTGAAAATTATTCAGGGTTTACAATTTATGCAAAATTACATATATACACATATAAGTTACAATAATATAAATGTATATAAATCAATGCATTTCAATACAAAAGTGTTTTTTTCTTTTTCTTTTTACAATGTTATTGTTAATACTGTAGGTGCCATGGTGTCAGTTTCTTTTTTCGTGCGTCTAGAGTTCTTTGTCTTTTTAGTTCAGTTTGGATTTGTTTGAAGACCACCTCTCCCGAGATGGCCTCCTGGTGGATTACCTCCATGGCACACCTGGTTTTCCACAGTTTGTTTACAACGGTGCAAATAACAGTCCAGTAAAAATCCTGTTCTACAGCAGACATTCTTTCCTCGAACACCCCGTACATGGCAGCATTAGAGTTGATCTTAATTTTAAAACCAATTTGTGGCATTTTCCCCCCATACAAAGCTAGACCTTTGGCAGGCCACTAGCAGGTGCTCAATTGTCTCGTCTGCACCACAATTTAAAATTGGGCATTTAACGGTTCTGACGAAGCAGCTCCATTTTACAACTGCTCGTACAGCTGGTCTCCTCACAGAGACCAGCCACATCACGTCTCTCTTCTTTTCGGAGATATTTTTACTACTATTATTTTTAATACACACCCGCTTTTGATTTTCATCCAGATATTTATAGGGAAAAATGCCACCATATAAGTCATCACATATTTTAGCATAAATGCATTTACTTGACATATCAGTCCAGTCAATATTTAGATGAGCAGAAATAGACACCATGGTCCAGCTCAGTGCCTCCCCTATCCACATAGCTCTCTCTCTCTCTCTCTCTCTCTCTCTCTCTCTCTCTCTCTCTCTCTCTCTCTCTCTCTCTCTCTCTCTCTCTCTCTCTCTCTCTCTCTCTCTCTCTCTCTCTCTCTCTCTCTCTCTCTCTCTCTCTGCTGTCCTATAGTGCCCTGTATCTGTGTGCGCACACACACACAGCGGTGGTGTTATGTTACAACCGGTTTCCATGTGAAATGTTGTCACATGACATCTTTTGTGCATCACCTCACAACTATGGTGATGCATGCCTCAGTGACAGACAGCGCCTGTGCGTGAGTGCGCGCGTGAGTGAGTACTTTCCCCAGAAGGCAAGACTCAACTCATGTCAAATCAATTCAAATGAGATTTACTGGCATGAGAAAACATACGTTTGTGTCTGTCTCTGATTGGCTTACGCTGAAATCTTACCCTAGAACCAAGTTCCAATACCCTAAATCTCAGCCACTCCATCACTCCACAGATTGAACTCTGCTAATAAACAAACCGCAACGATTTACATTCAGACACTGACATTATGTGATTGTCTACAGTGTATTTCCTGTGTGAGTCAGTGTGAGTCAGGGAGTGCCGAGATTTTGCAAACAGCAAACATTTCCTCTCTTTTTTTTAAGATGAGTTTTTGGCTTTTGTGCCTTTGTTGATAGTTACAGTGAAGACAGACAGGAAAGAGGGAGAGAGAGAAGGGGAGAGACATGCAGCAAAGTCGTCATGAACGGGACTCGAACAAGCGACGAGCTGACGTGACAATAAGAGCCTATTATGTGGCATTATGTGGCATGCGCCTGGATTAGGCCAGCATTGACTGTTTCCTGCTGTATTGTGACTGTAATCTTGACAGGTTTCCTGAAGACCAAAGATGAGACGCCGTGAGGAGAGAGAGGAGGAGGGAGCTGACAAACATCACATCCACAGAGCAGAGCCTCCATCTGTGTCTATGAAGAGTCATGAACCTCCTGACTTCAGTAATGAACCTGGACCTCCAGATACAACGTATGTGAATCCTCCTATACAATTCAAGGTTCAATGCTGTACTTTATTCTTCCATCTTGTGTACACTACAGGTACATAAGAGTAAAACATGGCTTCCTTCAGACAATGCAGCAGCATTATATATACACAACACACTATAATACAACTATGTGATCTCATGCTAAGTTACATGAATGACAAAAACAAGACGTAACATCTAATAATGTTGTATCAATCCTGTTCAAAGTTAATCTACAGATTGTAAGTTACTGTGTGTGCAGTTTGTGAATGAAGTGGTACAAATCAGTGTGCTGTTCAGTAGACAGGCTGGCTGCTTGTGTGCATGTATAGTATGTGAACAGTAATATGTACAGTATGTGTACAGTATGCAACAAGCCATGTTTAAACTATCACCCACTATTGTATTGTATATTTAGTAAGTATTGTACAGTGACATCTAAAGTCTCTGTAATGCTTATGTTGTACTATTACTATAAAACTAAAATAAAGGGATTTAAGATCAATCTATATGGCTCTGCCTCCTACTGACTGCCTAGTCCTAATCTGGTGTACTTGTGCCCCCTCTTGGCCAGGCCCTGTAACTACAGTATTTCACATGCCTAGTAAAACCACAGCATAACAATTTATATAATGTTTTTTGCAATTTTATTGCAATTCTTTTCGCTGCAATGTTGTGAGAGGAAACTAAAAGATGTTACCCTTGTATAAATAAAATGAAATGTAACAATAATACAAATAATAAAAATAATTGACAATGTCATTCACACAAACAATGTTATGATTCCAGAAGTCTGTACCACAGAGCAGAGTCTCCAACACCCAGCTACATGTCTATGAAGAGTGACACGTCTAAAGGACTTCCTCATGACTTCAGTAATGAACCTGGACCTCCACACACACAGTATGTGAATCCTCCTGTACAATATACACACTATAACACTATACAATATACACATTACACACTATAACACTATACAATATACACATAACACACTATAACACTATACAATATACACATAACACACTATACAATATACACATTACACACTATACAATATACACACTATGGTCCTCTCCTCATTCACAAAGGAGAAATACGCCACAGTGTAACTGATGCGTAATGATATCATATTTATCCGTCCGATCAAACTGCGATTTGCTCCCGTGATATTCACTTCATTTGTGCAGATCGCTGAGTGTATCCTTTCCGCATTTTTCCCAAGCGATTCGCCTGGTGTCGCCTGGTTAGTTGGAACATCAACGCCCATTCAACACCATATAAGGCAACAGGAAATCTCGAAATCAGTCATCATAGCCGGCACAGAGGATTCCCAAACTTTAAATTATATACAACAGCCGCGATGAGCTTGTAGAGCAGTTAATTTTGACAGACTAAAGCCTTCTAAATAAATTTTGTGTGTGTGTGTGTGTGTGTGTGTGTGTGTGTGTGTGTGTGTGTGTGTGTGTGTGTGTGTGTGTGTGTGTGTGTGTGTGTGTGTGTGTGTGTGTGTGTGGGGGGTAATGTAGGGAAAGCCAGTTTGAAAAGGTGGGTTTTGAGTGTGCTTTTGGACATTTCGAAGGTGGGGGGGGGCAGCTCTGATGTGGGTTGGGAGTGAGTTCCAGAGAGAAGGGGCAGCCACTGCGAAGGCCCTGTCTGTCTCCCCATGTCCGTTTGTTGGATTTGTGGGGTTCCAGTTGGTTGGCAGTGCTTGACCTGAGGGAGCGGGAGGGGACATGGCGGTTGATGATTTCAGAGAGGTAGAGGGGGGCCTGGTTGTGGTGAGTATTTTAAATTAAATTCTTGATTGGTTTGAGTAGTTTGTTTATTGTGGAGAAAAGTACTCTGGGGTTGCCACTGCCTGACTGAATGAGTCCAGAGTACGCCATAGTGAGAGGTGGCGGAGCAATTTGCGGAGTTTCCGACCAACCAACGTCACCATCAAGTTCACAGAGATATCCATGAATTCCGAATTAATGTGGGAATCCACGTAAATGCCTGTCCACTCACGTTAAGCTCACGCCTCATCAATCACCCCAGTAATCAATAAATCAAATAATCAAAAAAAATGATCAGATTTTATAACCCTGCAGTGCATGGCAATTCATCAGTAAGGGCTTTTATCATTGGCGAGTTTTAATATAGCATTTGGTCGTGTGGTGAACTGTACAAATTAACTTATTTCTCATTATGTGAAACAGTGAAAGTAACAGTAACTGTATCAGTTAACTTATTAACGTAATTTATTAACTTATTTAACAAGGATTGAAGCGATGCGTGCCAAGTTGGCAAGTTTTGTTTATAATTATATAGGCCTACATATAACTTGTGCTGTTTGCTTGAAGATCTGTCAGTGCAGAGACCCGCCTGTCAAAATTAACTGCTCTACAAGCTCATCGCGGTTCACTGTTGTATAACTTGATCTGTGCAGGCTATGATGACGTATTTTGATATTTCCTGTTGCCTTATATGGTGTGGAATGGGCGTGGATGTTCCATCTAACCAGGCGACACCAGGCGAATCGCTTGGGAAAAATGCGGAACGGGTACATCCGGCGATCCGCACAAATGAAGTGATTACACCAGTTTCCCTGAATAACACGGGACCTAATCGTAGCTTGAGAGGTAGGATATTACGTATCTCATTTACACCTGTGCGTACATTTCCGTTGTGAATGAGGACCTATAACACTATTCAATATAGTACACCCTGGTCATCATTCACAACGAAAATGTACGCACAGGTGTAAAGGAGATGCGTAATGATATCGTATTTATCCGTCCTCTCAAGCTACGATTAGGTCCCGTGCTATTCAGGGAAGCTGGTGTAATTGTGACCAAGGCCGAATCAGCCATCAGAATCAGGCAATAGAATATTCTTTATCGTTATTACTTTATAAGACTTAATTAATTATTTGAGGTGCACTATTGAAAGTGTGAAAGGTATCAATGTTGTACAACCCTATTGAGTGAATAAACCTGGGACTATGCCACCGTTTTATTAATTGAAGAGCAACGGAAACTCTTTTGTTATTCTTATTCTTAGCTTTAGTTTGTTCAAGGGCACACTAGGTTCACGTTTTATCAGGTAAGAGAGCAATAACCATAAATAGGCAGAGAGAGACTGACACTGAATCATGGATGAAAAAGATAACATAGGCCTATGTTTATTGTCCTATACAGCGGCGCTCTAAAATGGCCATAAAATACAATATAGCCTACTACTCTAAAATACTCCTAGAATCTAAACTAAACTACAAAGGAAACAATAACAATACAACCAATAAATACTAAAAAACTACAAAATGTGCAAAGTGCATTGGGTTAGTTCTTTTCCTGAGCAGAGAGGGAGCCTCCAGTCCATCCAGCATCAATACGTTGAATCAGAACGTCTCTATTGTTTATGTATTGTTATTTCTGTCTGTATGATTCCAGAAGTGTCCACCACAGAGCAGAGTCTCCAACTCCCAGCCTTCTGTCTGTGAAGAGTGACAGGTCTAAAGGCATTCCTCCTGACTTCAGTAACGAACCTGGACCTCCTGATTCACAGTATGTCAACCCTCCTATAAATATATACAACACTATAACACTGTAACACTATACAATATACTATAACAATATACACTAGTCTATAACATATTTTATACTGACTGTGAGATGGCGGGCAGCTGTGTTCTGCACTAGCTGTAAACGCCTGAGTGATGCCTGGTCGATGCCAATATACAAAGAGTTGCAATAATCTATTCTTCATGAAATTAAAGCATGGATGAAGAAGAGGGTTTTAACGACGGAGCTGATTTGTTTATTAAGTTTGAAATCTTTATCAAAAATAAAACCAAGAGGGGGGACAGTGGCACAGTCGGTAGTGTTGTCGCCTCACAGCTAGAAGGCCCTGGTTTCGATTCCCGCTGTGGGCGCTGGGGGTGTGTTCTCTCCTCTGCGTCATCAGAGCCCATACCCGAGGCGGGGTTGGCGAAAGGGCCTTTCTGTGTGGAGTTTGTATGTTCTCCCCGTGTCCCCTAGGGTAGGTACCCTCACATGTTCTCCCCGTGTCCCCTAGGGTAGGTACCCTCACATGTTCTCCCCGTGTCCCCTAGGGTAGGTACCCTCACATGTTCTCCCTGTGTCCCCTAGGGTATGTACCCTCACATGTTCTCCCCATGTCCCCTAGGGTAGGTACCCTCACAAAAAGCACGCAGTAATCCTGGTCTCTAAACTACCTCCCCCTGGCCAGCCAGGGGGGCCTGATGGAGAGGAAAGGAACTTGTCAGAATAACGTGTTCTTTCCACGCTCTATGTCCGACCGGGGAAACTCTCCCCTGTCAGGTGAAAAGAAGCAGCTTGGACTCCTCATGCATAGAAGGAAGCATGAGGTCAGTCCGTTGCTCTCCCAGGTTGGCAGAGGAAGTGTAGTGTCCAGGATTACATTAGATAATTGACACCGGGTGAAAATCGTGGGATAATAAATAAAAAAAAAGTAAAAATAAAACCAAGATTTCTAGGAAATGGGTGGATGTTAGAACTTAACACACCCAGGGAGCTAAAGGATATTATGGTCGGATGGTGGTAAAAAAATAACTTGTATAACTGAAATAGCTGTGGTCAATGTTTACAGCTGAATGTTTAGGTTTAACTTTATAAGCTTTTTGTTTGTTTTCAACTAAGAATAATCACGTTTGAGTAGAACTTCCTAGACTATGAAATTGCCAAGCCTGATATGATTGTCTATAAATCCTGTTGATCCTCTCTTTGTAACAGGGTTGATCATCACAGAGCAGTCTCTCCTGTACCCAGCTGTGTCTCCATGAAGAGTGACTCGTCCATGCATGGACTTATTGACTTCAAAGATGGACACCACTCTGCTAAACAAAGGTTTGAATTTGAATTGACCAGGCGGGTGATTGAAACATGAACTCCTTCACAACCAACAGCCTGTCAGGTGAAAAGAAGCAGCTTGCACTCCTCATGCATAGAAGGAAGCATGAGGTCAGTCCGTTGCTCTCCCAGGTTAGCAGAGGAAGTGTAGTGTCCAGGATTACATTAGATAATTGACACCGGGAGAAAAAATGCGTTGCAAAATCGTGGGATAAAAATGTAGAAAAAAGTAAAAATAAAACCAAGATTTCTAGGA
The DNA here is from genome assembly GCF_964188405.1 of Protomyctophum parallelum. Classification (NCBI taxonomy): domain Eukaryota; kingdom Metazoa; phylum Chordata; class Actinopteri; order Myctophiformes; family Myctophidae; genus Protomyctophum; species Protomyctophum parallelum. The sequence goes on along the minus strand of NC_139707.1, from coordinate 1,390,199 downwards.
AATGGGTGGATGTTAGAACTTAACACACACCCAGGGAGCTAAAGGATATTATGGTCGGATGGTGGTAAAAAAACATATGATTTCAGTTTTGTTTTCATTTAGGGTGAGAAAGTTGACATTTTAAATAACTTATATAACTGAAACTGTGGTCAATGCTTACAGCTGAATGTTTAGGTTTAACTTTATAAGCTTTTTGTTTGTTTTCAACTAAGAATAATCACGTTTGAGCAGAACTTCCTAGACTATGAAATTCCCAAGCCTGATATGATTGTCTATAAATCCTGTTGATCCTCTCTTTGTAACAGGGTTGATCATCACAGAGCAGTCTCTCCTGTACCCAGCTGTGTCTCCATGAAGAGTGACTCGTCCATGCATGGACTTATTGACTTCAAAGATGGACACCACTCTACTGATCAAAGGTTGAAACATGAACTCCATCTGGTGTCTGAATTGTGTACTCCAAGTCAAATCAAATCAAACTTTAATTCTAAAGCATCTATCTGAGCAGATCTAATGGGGAGGGGCAGACATGGAGTAATGTGTTCACGTTTTATAGTGCCGGTGAGAAGGCGGACAGCTGTGTTCTGCACTAGCTGTAAACGCCTGAGTGACGCCTGGTCGATGCCAATATACAAAGAGTTGCAATAATCTATAATTGATTAAATCAAAGCATGGATAACCATCTCCAGCTGTTTTTAGGGGGAGGTAGGATTTGACCGTGGCGATGATTGGAAGGAGAGAGTTTTAACGACCGAGCTGATTTGTTTGTTAAATTTAAAATCTTTATCAAAAATAAAACCAAGAGGGGGGGCAGTGGTACAGCCGGTAGTGTTGTCGCCTCACAGCTAGAAGGTCCTGGGTTCGATTCCCGCTTTGGGCGCTGGGGGTGTGTTCTCTCCTCTGCGTCATCAGAGCCCATACCCGAGGCGTGGTTGGCGAAAGGGCCTTTCTGTGTGGAGTTTGTATGTTCTCTCCGTTTCCCCTAGGGTAGGTACCCTCACATGTTCTCCTTGTGTCCCCTAGGGTAGGTACCCTCACATGTTCTCCCCGTGTCCCCTAGGGTAGGTACCCTCACATGTTCTCCCCGTGTCCCCTAGGGTAGGTACCCTCACATGTTCTCCCCATGTCCCCTAGGATAGGTACCCTCACATGTTCTCCCCGTGTCCCCTAGGGTAGGTACCCTCACAAAAAACATGCAGTAATCCTGGTCTCTAAACTACCTCCCCCTGGCCAGCCAGGGGGGCCTGATGGAGAGGAAAGGAACTTGTCGGAATAACGTGGTCTTTCCACGCTCTATGTCCGACCGGGGAAACTCCCCTGTCGGGTGAAAAGAAGCAGCTTGGACTCCTCATGCATAGAAGGAAGCATGAGGTCAGTCCGTTGCTCTTCCAGGTTGGCAGAAGAAGTGTAGTGCCCAGGATTACATTAGATAATTGACACAGGGTGAAAATCGTGGGATAACATTTTAGAAAAAAGTAAAAAAAAATAAAACCAAGATTTCTAGGAAATGGGTGGATGTTAGAACTTAACACACCCAGGGAGCTAAAGGATATTATGGTCGGATGGTGGTAAAAATCATATTATTTCAGGGTTTTTTTCATTGAGGGTGAGAGTTTACATTTTAAATAACTTATATAACTGAAATAGCTGTGGTCAATGTTTACAGCTGAATGTTTAGGTTTAACTTTATAAGCTTTTTGTTTGTTTTCAACTAAGAATAATCACGTTTGAGTAGAACTTCCTAGACTATGAAATTGCCAAGCCTGATATAATTGTCTATAAATCCTGTTGATCCTCTCTTTGTAACAGGGTTGATCATCACAGAGCAGTCTCTCCTGTACCCAGCTGTGTCTCCATGAAGAGTGACTCGTCCATGCATGGACTTATTGACTTCAAAGATGGACACCACTCTGCTAAACAAAGGTTGAAACATGAACTCCATCTGGTGTCTGAATTGTGTACTCCAAGTCAAATCAAATCAAACTTTATTTCTAAAGCATCTATCTGAGCAGATCTAATGGGGAGGGGCAGACATGGAGTAATGTGTTCACGTTTTATAGTGCCGGTGAGAAGGCGGGCAGCTGTGTTCTGCACTAGCTGTAAACGCCTGAGTGATGCCTGGTCGATGCCAATATACAAAGAGTTGCAATACTCTATGCTTGATGAAATCAAAGCATGGATAACCATCTCCAGCTGTTTTTAGGGGGAGGTAGGATTTGACCGTGGCGATGATTGGAAGAAGAGAGTTTTAACGACGGAGCTGATTTGTTTATTAAGTTTAAAATCTTTATAAAAAATAAAACCAAGAGGGGGGACAGTGGTACAGCCGGTAGTGTTGTTGCCTCACAGCTAGAAGGTCCTGGGTTCGATTCCCGCTTTGGGCGCTGGGGGCGTGTTCTCTCCTCTGCGTCATCAGAGCCCATACCCGAGGCGGGGTTGGCGAAAGGGCCTTTCTGTGTGGAGTTTGTATGTTCTCCCCGTGTCCCCTAGGGTAGGTACCCTCACATGTTCTCCCCGTGTCCCCTAGGGTAGGTACCCTCACATGTTCTCCCCGTGTCCCCTAGGGTAGGTACCCTCACATGTTCTCCCCGTGTCCCCTAGGGTAGGTACCCTCACATGTTCTCCCCGTGTCCCCTAGGGGTAGGTACCCTCACATGTTCTCCCCGTGTCTCCTAGGGTATAGTACCCTCACATGTTCTCCCCGTGTCCCCTAGGGTATAGTACCCTCACATGTTCTCCCCGTGTCCCCTAGGGTAGGTACCCTCACATGTTCTCCCCGTGTCCCCTATAGGGTAGGTACCCTCACATGTTCTCCCCGTGTCCCCTAGGGTAGGTACCCTCACATGTTCTCCCCGTGTCCCCTAGGGTAGGTACCCTCACATGTTCTCCCCATGTCCCCTAGGGTAGGTACCCTCACAAAAAACATGCAGTAATCCTGGTCTCTAAACTACCTCCCCCTGGCCAGCCAGGGGGGCCTGATGGAGGTGAAAGTAACTTGTCGGAATAACGTGTTCTTTCCACGCTCTATGTCCGACCGGGGAAACTCTCCCCTGTCAGGTGAAAAGAAGCAGCATGGACTCCTCATGCATAGAAGGAAGCATGAGGTCAGTCCGTTGCTCTCCCAGGTTGGCAGAGGAAGTGTAGTGCCCAGGATTACATTAGATAATTGACACCAGGTGAAAATCGTGGGATACATTTTTTTTAAAAAGTAAAAATAAAACCAAGATTTCTAGGAAATGGGTGGATGTTAGAACTTAACACACCCAGGGAGCTAAAGGACATGGTCGGATGGTGGTAAAAAAACATATGATTTCAGTTTTGTTTTCATTGAGGGTGAGAAAGTTGACATTTCAAATAACATATATAACTGAAATCGCTGTGGTCAATGTTTACAGCTGAATGTTTTAGGTTTAACTTTATAAGCTTTTTGTTTGTTTTCAACTAAGAATAATCACGTTTGAGTAGAACTTCCTAGACTATGAAATTGCCAAGCCTGATATGATTGTCTATAAATCCTGTTGATCCTCTCTTTGTAACAGGGTTGATCATCACAGAGCAGTCTCTCCTGTACCCAGCTGTGTCTCCATGAAGAGTGACTCGTCCATGCATGGACTTATTGACTTCAAAGATGGACACCACTCTACTGATCAAAGGTTGAAACATGAACTCCATCTGGTGTCTGAATTGTGTACTCCAAGTCAAATCAAATCAAACTTTATTTCTAAAGCATCTATCTGAGCAGATCTAATGGGGAGGGGCAGACATGGAGTAATGTGTTCACGTTTTATAGTGCCGGTGAGAAGGCGGGCAGCTGTGTTCTGCACTAGCTGTAAACGCCTGAGTGACGCCTGGTCGATGCCAATATACAAAGAGTTGCAATAATCTATTCTTGATGAAATCAAAGCATGGATAACCATCTCCAGCTGTTTTTAGGGGGAGGTAGGATTTGACCGTGGCGATGATTGGAAGAAGAGAGTTTTAACGACGGAGCTGATTTGTTTATTAAGTTTAAAATCTTTATCAAAAATAAAACCAAGAGGGGGGACAGTGGTACAGCCGGTAGTGTTGTCGCCTCACAGCTAGAAGGTCCTGGGTTCGATTCCCGCTTTGGGCGCTGGGGGCGTGTTCTCCCCTCTGTGTCATCAGAGCCCATACTGAGGCGGGGTTGGCGAAAGGGCCTTTCTGTGTGGAGTTTGTATGTTCTCCCCGTTTCCCCTAGGGTATAGTACCCTCACATGTTCTCCCCGTGTCCCCTAGGGTAGGTACCCTCACATGTTCTCCCCGTGTCCCCTAGGGTAGGTACCCTCACATGTTCTCCCCGTGTCCCCTAGGGTAGGTAGGTACCCTCACAAAAAACATGCAGTAATCCTGGTCTCTAAACTACCTCCCCCTGGCCAGCCAGGGGGGCCTGATGGAGAGGAAAGGAACTTGTCGGAATAACGTGTTCTTTCCACGCTCTATGTCCGACCGGGGAAACTCTCCCCTGTCAGGTGAAAAGAAGTAGCTTGGACTCCTCATGCATAGAAGGAAGCATGAGGTCCGTCCGTTGCTCTTCCAGGTTGGCAGAAGAAGTGTAGTGCCCAGGATTACATTAGATAATTGACACCGGGTGAAAATCGTGGGATAACATTTTAGAAAAAAGTAAAAAAAAATAAAACCAAGATTTCTAGGAAATGGGTGGATGTTAGAACTTAACACACCCAGGGAGCTAAAGGATATTATGGTCGGATGGTGGTAAAAATCATATTATTTCAGGGTTTTTTTCATTGAGGGTGAGAAAGTTTACATTTTAAATAACTTATATAACTGAAATAGCTGTGGTCAATGTTTACAGCTGAATGTTTAGGTTTAACTTTATAAGCTTTTTGTTTGTTTTCAACTAAGAATAATCACGTTTGAGTAGAACTTCCTAGACTATGAAATTGCCAAGCCTGATATAATTGTCTATAAATCCTGTTGATCCTCTCTTTGTAACAGGGTTGATCATCACAGAGCAGTCTCTCCTGTACCCAGCTGTGTCTCCATGAAGAGTGACTCGTCCATGCATGGACTTATTGACTTCAAAGATGGACACCACTCTGCTAAACAAAGGTTGAAACATGAACTCCATCTGGTGTCTGAATTGTGTACTCCAAGTCAAATCAAATCAAACTTTATTTCTAAAGCATCTATCTGAGCAGATCTAATGGGGAGGGGCAGACATGGAGTAATGTGTTCACGTTTTATAGTGCCGGTGAGAAGGCGGGCAGCTGTGTTCTGCACTAGCTGTAAACGCCTGAGTGATGCCTGGTCGATGCCAATATACAAAGAGTTGCAATACTCTATTCTTGATGAAATCAAAGCATGGATAACCATCTCCAGCTGTTTTAGGGGGAGGTAGGATTTGACCGTGGCGATGATTGGAAGAAGAGAGTTTTAACGACGGAGCTGATTTGTTTATTGAGTTTAAAATCTTTATTAAAAATAAAACCAGGTGGGGGGGACAGTGGCACAGTCGGTAGTGTTGTCGCCTCACAGCTAGAAGGTCCTGGGTTCGATTCCCGCTGTGGGCGCTGGGGGCGTGTTCTCTCCTCTGCGTCATCAGAGCCCATACCAGAGGCGGGGTTGGCGAAAGGGCCTTTCTGTGTGGAGTTTGTATGTTCTCCCTGTTTCCCTTAGGGTAGGTACCCTCACATGTTCTCCCCGTGTCCCCTAGGGTAGGTACCCTCACATGTTCTCCCCATGTCCCCTAGGGTAGGTACCCTCACATGTTCTCCCCATGTCCCCTAGGGTAGGTACCCTCACAAAAACATGCAGTAATCCTGGTCTCTAAACTACCTCCCCCTGGCCAGCAAGGGGGGCCTGATGGAGAGGAAAGGAACTTGTCGGAATAACGTGTTCTTTCCACGCTGCTCTATGTCCGACCGGGGAAACTCTCCCCTGTCGGGTGAAAAGAAGCAGCTTGGACTCCTCATGCATAGAAGGAAGCATGAGGTCAGTCCGTTGCTCTCCCAGGTTGGTAGAGGAAGTGTAGCGCCCAGGATTACATTAGATAATTGACACCGGGTGAAAATCGTGGGATAACATTTTTGAAAAAAGTAAAAATAAAACCAAGATTTCTAGGAAATGGGTGGATGTTAGAACTTAACACACCCAGGGAGCTAAAGGATATTATGGTCGGATGGTGGTAAAAAAAACATACGATTTCAGTTTTGTTTTCATTTAGGGTGAGAAAGTTGACATTTTAAATAACTTATATAACTGAAATAGCTGTGGTCAATGTTTACAGCTGAATGTTTAGGTTTAACTTTATAAGCGTTTTGTTTGTTTTCAACTAAGAATAATCACGTTTGAGTAGAACTTCCTAGACTATGAAATTGCCAAGCCTGATATGATTGTCTATAAATCCTGTTGATCCTCTCTTTGTAACAGGGTTGATCATCACAGAGCAGTCTCTCCTGTACCCAGCTGTGTCTCCATGAAGAGTGACTCGTCCATGCATGGACTTATTGACTTCAAAGATGGACACCACTCTGCTAAACAAAGGTTGAAACATGAACTCCATCTGGTGTCTGAATTGTGTACTCCAAGTCAAATCAAATCAAACTTGATTTCTAAAGCATCTATCTGAGCAGATCTAATGGGGAGGGGCAGACATGGAGTAATGTGTTCACGTTTTATAGTGCCGGTGAGAAGGCTGTGTTCTGCACTAGCTGTAAACGCCTGAGTGACGCCTGGTCGATGCCAATATACAAAGAGTTGCAATACTCTATTCTTGATGAAATCAAAGCATGGATAACCATCTCCAGCTGTTTTTAGGGGGAGGTAGGATTTGACCGTGGCGATGATTGGAAGAAGAGAGTTTTAATGACGGAGCTGATTTGTTTATTAAGTTTAAAATCTTTATAAAAAATAAAACCAAGAGGGGGGACAGTGGTACAGTCGGTAGTGTTGTCGCCTCACAGCTAGAAGGTCCTGGGTTCGATTCCCGCTTTGGGCGCTGGGGGCGTGTTCTCTCCTCTGCGTCATCAGAGCCCATAGCCGAGGCGGGGTTGGCGAAAGGGCCTTTCTGTGTGGAGTTTGTATGTTCTCCCCGTGTCCCCTAGGGTATGTACCCTCACATGTTCTCCCCATGTCCCCTAGGGTAGGTACCCTCACATGTTCTCCCCGTGTCCCCTAGGGTAGGTACCCTCACATGTTCTCCCCATGTCCCCTAGGGTAGGTACCCTCACATGTTCTCCCCATGTCCCCTAGGGTAGGTACCCTCACAAAAAACATGCAGTAATCCTGGTCTCTAAACTACCTCCCCCTGGCCAGCCAGGGGGGCCTGATGGAGAGGAAAGGAACTTGTCGGAATAACGTGGTCTTTCCACGCTCTATGTCCGACCGGGGAAACTCTCCCCTGTCAGGTGAAAAGAAGCAGCTTGGACTACTCATGCATAGAAGGAAGCATGAGGTCAGTCCGTTGCTCTCCCAGGTTGGCAGAGGAAGTGTAGTGCCCAGGATTACATTAGATAATTGACACCAGGTGAAAATCGTGGGATAATTTTTTTGAAAAAAGTCAAAATAAAACCAAGATTTCTAGGAAATGGGTGGATGTTACAACTTAACACACCCAGGGAGCTAAAATATTATGGTTGGATGGTGGTAAAAAAACATTATTTCAGGGTTTTTTTCATTGAGGGTGAGAAAGTTGACATTTTAAATAACTTATATAACTGAAATAGCTGTGGTCAATGCTTACAGCTGAATGTTTTAGGTTTAACTTTATAAGCTTTTTTTTTTCAACTAAGAATAATCACGTTTGAGTAGAACATCCTAGACTATGAAATTGCCAAGCCTGATATGATTGTCTATAAATCCTGTTGATCCTCTCTTTGTAACAGGGTTGATCATCACAGAGCAGTCTCTCCTGTACCCAGCTGTGTCTCCATGAAGAGTGACTCGTCCATGCATGGACTTATTGACTTCAAAGATGGACACCACTCTACTGATCAAAGGTTTGAATTTGAATTGACCAGACGGGTGATTGAAACATGAACTCCTTCACAACCAACAGCCTGTCAGGTGAAAAGAAGCAGCTTAGACTCCTCATGCATAGAAGGAAGCATGAGGTCAGTCCGTTGCTCTCCCAGGTTAGCAGAGGAAGTGTAGTGTCCAGGATTACATTAGATAATTGACACCGGGTGAAAAATGCGTTGCAAAATCGTGGGATAAAAATTTAGAAAAAAGTAAAAATAAAACCAAGATTTCTAGGAAAGGGGTGGATGTTAGAACTTAACACACCCAGGGAGCTAAAGGATATTATGGTCGGATGGTGGTAAAAAAAACATGATTTCAGTTTTGTTTTCATTTAGGGTGAGAAAGTTGACATTTTAAATAACTTATATAACTGAAATCGCTGTGGTCAATGCTTACAGCTGAATGTTTAGGTTTAACTTTATAAGCGTTTTATTTGTTTTCAACTAAGAATAATCACGTTTGAGTAGAACTTCCTAGACTATGAAATTGCCAAGCCTGATATGATTGTCTATAAATCCTGTTGATCCTCTCTTTGTAACAGGGTTGATCATCACAGAGCAGTCTCTCCTGTACCCAGCTGTGTCTCCATGAAGAGTGACTCGTCCATGCATGGACTTATTGACTTCAAAGATGGACACCACTCTACTGATCAAAGGTTGAAACATGAACTCCATCTGGTGTCTGAATTGTGTACTCCAAGTCAAATCAAATCAAACTTTATTTCTAAAGCATCTATCTGAGCAGATCTAATGGGGAGGGGCAGACATGGAGTAATGTGTTCACGTTTTATAGTGCCGGTGAGAAGGCGGGCAGCTGTGTTCTGCACTAGCTGTAAACGCCTGAGTGACGCCTGGTCGATGACAATATACAAAGTGTTGCAATAATCTATTCTTGATGAAATCAAAGCATGGATAACCATCTCCAGCTGTTTTTAGGGGGAGGTAGGATTTGACCGTGGCGATGATTGGAAGAAGAAAGTTTTAACGACGGAGCTGATTTGTTTATTAAGTTTAAAATCTTTATCAAAAATAAAACCAAGAGGGGGGACAGTGGTACAGTCGGTAGTGTTGTCGCCTCACAGCTAGAAGATCCTGGGTTCGATTCCCGCTTTGGGCGCTGGGGGCGTGTTCTCTCCTCTGCGTCATCAGAGCCCATACCTGAGGCGGGGTTGGCGAAAGGGCCTTTCTGTGTGGAGTTTGTATGTTCTCCCCGTTTCCCCTAGGGTAGGTACCCTCACATGTTCTCCCCGTGTCCCCTAGGGTAGGTACCCTCACATGTTCTCCCCGTGTCCCCTAGGGTAGGTACCCTCACATGTTCTCCCTGTGTCCCCTAGGGTAGGTAGGTACCCTCACAAAAAACATGCAGTAATCCTGGTCTCTAAACTACCTCCCCCTGGCCAGCCAGGGGGGCCTGATGGAGAGGAAAGGAACTTGTCGGAATAACGTGGTCTTTCCACGCTCTATGTCCGACCGGGGAAACTCTCCCCTGTCAGGTGAAAAGAAGTAGATTGGACTCCTCATGCATAGAAGGAAGCATGAGGTCAGTCCGTTGCTCACCCAGGTTGGCAGAGGAAGTGTAGTGCCCAGGATTACATTAGATAATTGACACCGGGTGAAAATCGTGGGATAACATTTTTGAAAAAAGTAAAAATAAAACCAAGATTTCTAGGAAATGGGTGGATGTTAGAACTTAACACACCCAGGGAGCTAAAGGATATTATGGTTGGATGGTGGTAAAAAAACATATGATTTCAGTTTTGTTTTCATTTAGGGTGAGAAAGTTGACATTTTAAATAACTTATATAACTGAAATAGCTGTGGTCAATGTTTACAGCTGAATGTTTAGGTTTAACTTTATAAGCTTTTTGTTTGTTTTCAACTAAGAATAATCACGTTTGAGTACAACTTCCTAGACTATGAATTTGCCAAGCCTGATATGATTGTCTATAAATCCTGTTGATCCTCTCTTTGTAACAGGGTTGATCATCACAGAGCAGTCTCTCCTGTACCCAGCTGTGTCTCCATGAAGAGTGACTCGTCCATGCATGGACTTATTGACTTCAAAGATGGACACCACTCTACTGATCAAAGGTTGAAACATGAACTCCATCTGGTGTCTGAATTGTGTACTCCAAGTCAAATCAAATCAAACTTTATTTCTAAAGCATCTATCTGAGCAGATCTAATGGGGAGGGGCTGACATGGAGTAATGTGTTCACGTTTTATAGTGCCGGTGAGAAGGCGGGCAGCTGTGTTCTGCACTAGCTGTAAACGCCTGAGTGACGCCTGGTCGATGCCAATATACAAAGAGTTGCAATAATCTATTCTTGATTAAATCAAAGCATGGATAACCATCTCCAGCTGTTTTAGGGGGAGGTAGGATTTGACCGTGGCGATGATTGGAAGAAGAGAGTTTTAACGACGGAGCTGATTTGTTTATTAAGTTTAAAATATTTATCAAAAATAAAACCATGAAGAGGGGGGACAGTGGCACAGTCGGTAGTGTTGTCGCCTCACAGCTAGAAGGTCCTGGGTTCGATTCCCGCTGTGGGCGCTGGGGGCGTGTTCTCTCCTCTGCGTCATCAGAGCCCATACCCGAGGCGGGGTTGGCGAAAGGGCCTTTCTATGTGGAGTTTGTATGTTCTCCCCGTTTCCCTTAGGGTAGGTACCCTCACATGTTCTCCCCGTGTACCCTAGGGTAGGTACCCTCACATGTTCTCCCCGTGTCCCCTAGGGTAGGTACCCTCACATGTTCTCCCTGTGTCCCCTAGGGTAGGTACCCTCACATGTTCTCCCCATGTCCCCTAGGGTAGGTACCCTCACATGTTCTCCCTGTGTCCCCTAGGGTAGGTACCCTAACATGTTCTCCCTGTGTCCCCTAGGGTAGGTACCCTCACATGTTCTCCCCATGTCCCCTAGGGTAGGTACCCTCACATGTTCTCCCCGTGTCCCCTAGTGTAGGTACCCTCACATGTTCTCCCCATGTCCCCTAGGGTAGGTACCCTCACATGTTCTCCCTGTGTCCCCTAGGGTAGGTACCCTCACATGTTCTCCCCGTGTCCCCTAGGGTAGGTACCCTCACAAAAAACATGCAGTAATCCTGGTCTCTAAACTACCTCCCCCTGGCCAGCCAGGGGGGCCTGATGGAGAGGAAAGGAACTTGTCGGAATAACGTGTTCTTTCCACGCTCTACGTCCGACCGGGGAAACTCTCCCCTGTCAGGTGAAAAGAAGCAGCTTGGACTCCTCATGCATAGAAGGAAGCATGAGGTCAGTCCGTTGCTCTCCCAGGTTGGCAGAGGAAGTGTAGTGCCCAGGATTACATTAGATAATTGACACCGGGTGAAAATCGTGGGATAAATTTTTTGAAAAAAGTAAAAATAAAACCAAGATTTCTAGGAAATGGGTGGATGTTAGAACTTAACACACCCAGGGAGCTAAAGGATATTATGGTCGGATGGTGGTAAAAAAAATATTATTTCAGTTTTGTTTTCATTGAGGGTGAGAAAGTTTACATTTTAAATAACTTATATAACTGAAATAGCTGTGGTCAATGTTTACAGCTGAATGTTTAGGTTTAACTTTATAAGCTTTTTGTTTGTTTTCAACTAAGAATAATCACGTTTGAGTAGAACTTCCTAGACTATGAAATTGCCAAGCCTGATATGATTGTCTATAAATCCTGTTGATCCTCTCTTTGTAACAGGGTTGATCATCACAGAGCAGTCTCTCCTGTACCCAGCTGTGTCTCCATGAAGAGTGACTCGTCCATGCATGGACTTATTGACTTCAAAGATGGACACCACTCTACTGATCAAAGGTTTGAATTTGAATTGACCAGACGGGTGATTGAAACATGAACTCCTTCACAACCAACAACCTGTCAGGTGAAAAGAAGCAGCTTGGACTCCTCATGCATAGAAGGAAGCATGAGGTCAGTCCGTTGCTCTCCCAGGTTGGCAGAGGAAGTGTAGTGCCCAGGATTACATTAGATAATTGACACCGGGTGAAAATCGTGTGATAAATTTTTTGAAAAAAGTAAAAATAAAACCAAGATTTCTAGGAAATGGGTGGATGTTAGAACTTAACACACCCAGGGAGCTAAAGGATATTATGGTCGGATGGTGGTAAAAAAACATATTATTTCAGTTTTGTTTTAATTTAAGGTGAGAAAGTTGACATTTTAAATAACTTATATAACTGAAATAGCTGTGGTCAATGTTTACAGCTGAATGTTTAGGTTTAACTTTATAAGCTTTTTGTTTGTTTTCAACTAAGAATAATCACGTTTGAGTAGAACTTCCTAGACTATGAAATTGCCAAGCCTGATATGATTGTCTATAAATCCTGTTGATCCTCTCTTTGTAACAGGGTTGATCATCACAGAGCAGTCTCTCCTGTACCCAGCTGTGTCTCCATGAAGAGTGACTCGTCCATGCATGGACTTATTGACTTCAAAGATGGACACCACTCTGCTAAACAAAGGTTGAAACATGAACTCCATCTGGTGTCTGAATTGTGTACTCCAAGTCAAATCAAATCAAACTTTATTTCTAAAGCATCTATCTGAGCAGATCTAATGGGGAGGGGCAGACATGGATTAATGTGTTCACGTTTTATAGTGCCGGTGAGAAGGCGGGCAGCTGTGTTCTGCACTAGCTGTAAACGCCTGAGTGACGCCTGGTCGATGCCAATATACAAAGAGTTGCAATACTCTATTCTTGATGAAATCAAAGCATGGATAACCATCTCCAGCTGTTTTAGGGGGAGGTAGGATTTGACCGTGGCGATGATTGGAAGAAGAGAGTTTTAACGACGGAGCTGATTTGTTTATTGAGTTTAAAATCTTTATTAAAAATAAAACCAGGTGGGGGGGACAGTGGCACAGTCGGTAGTGTTGTCGCCTCACAGCTAGAAGGTCCTGGGTTCGATTCCCGCTGTGGGCGCTGGGGGCGTGTTCTCTCCTCTGCGTCATCAGAGCCCATACCAGAGGCGGGGTTGGCGAAAGGGCCTTTCTTTGTGGAGTTTGTATGTTCTCCCTGTTTCCCTTAGGGTAGGTACCCTCACATGTTCTCCCCGTGTACCCTAGGGTAGGTACCCTCACATGTTCTCCCCGTGTCCCCTAGGGTAGGTACCCTCACATGTTCTCCCCATGTCCCCTAGGGTAGGTACCCTCACATGTTCTCCCCATGTCCCCTAGGGTAGGTACCCTCACAAAAACATGCAGTAATCCTGGTCTCTAAACTACCTCCCCCTGGCCAGCAAGGGGGGCCTGATGGAGAGGAAAGGAACTTGTCGGAATAACGTGTTCTTTCCACGCTGCTCTATGTCCGACCGGGGAAACTCTCCCCTGTCGGGTGAAAAGAAGCAGCTTGGACTCCTCATGCATAGAAGGAAGCATGAGGTCAGTCCGTTGCTCTCCCAGGTTGGTAGAGGAAGTGTAGCGCCCAGGATTACATTAGATAATTGACACCGGGTGAAAATCGTGGTATAACATTTTTAAAAAAAGTAAAAATAAAACCAAGATTTCTAGGAAATGGGTGGATGTTAGAACTTAACACACCCAGGGAGCTAAAGGATATTATGGTCGGATGGTGGTAAAAAAAACATATGATTTCAGTTTTGTTTTCATTTAGGGTGAGAAAGTTGACATTTTAAATAACTTATATAACTGAAATAGCTGTGGTCAATGCTTACAGCTGAATGTTTAGGTTTAACTTTATAAGCGTTTTATTTGTTTTCAACTAAGAATAATCACGTTTGAGTAGAACTTCCTAGACTATGAAATTGCCAAGCCTGATATGATTGTCTATAAATCCTGTTGATCCTCTCTTTGTAACAGGGTTGATCATCACAGAGCAGTCTCTCCTGTACCCAGCTGTGTCTCCATGAAGAGTGACTCGTCCATGCATGGACTTATTGACTTCAAAGATGGACACCACTCTGCTAAACAAAGGTTGAAACATGAACTCCATCTGGTGTCTGAATTGTGTACTCCAAGTCAAATCAAATCAAACTTTATTTCTAAAGCATCTATCTGAGCAGATCTAATGGGGAGGGGCAGACATGGAGTAATGTGTTCACGTTTTATAGTGCCGGTGAGAAGGCGGGCAGCTGTGTTCTGCACTAGCTGTAAACGCCTGAGTGACGCCTGGTCGATGCCAATATACAAAGAGTTGCAATACTCTATTCTTGATGAAATCAAAGCATGGATAACCATCTCCAGCTGTTTTTAGGGGAGGTAGGATTTGACCGTGGCGATGATTGGAAGAAGAGAGTTTTAACGACGGAGCTGATTTGTTTATTAAGTTTAAAATCTTTATAAAAAATAAAACCAAGAGGGGGGAGAGTGGTACAGCCGGTAGTGTTGTCGCCTCACAGCTAGAAGGTCCTGGGTTTGATTCCAGCTTTGGGCGCTGGGGGCGTGTTCTCTCCTCTGCGTCATCAGAGCCCATCCCCGAGGCGGGGTTGGCGAAAGGGCCTTTCTGTGTGGAGTTTGTATGTTCTCTCCGTTTCCCCTAAGGTAGGTACCCTCACATGTTCTCCCCGTGTCCCCTAGGGTAGGTACCCTCACATGTTCTCCCTGTGTCCCCTAGGGTAGGTACCCTCACATGTTCTCCCCATGTCCCCTAGGATAGGTACCCTCACATGTTCTCCCCGTGTCCCCTAGGGTAGGTACCCTCACAAAAAACATGCAGTAATCCTGGTCTCTAAACTACCTCCCCCTGGCCAGCCAGGGGGGCCTGATGGAGAGGAAAGGAACTTGTCCGAATAACGTGTTCTTTCCACGCTCTATGTCCGACCGGGGAAACTCTCCCCTGTCAGGTGAAAAGAAGCAGCTTGGACTCCTCATGCATAGAAGGAAGCATGAGGTCAGTCCGTTGCTCTCCCAGGTTGGCAGAGGAAGTGTAGTGCCCAGGATTACATTAGATAATTGACACCGGGTGAAAATCGTGGGATACATTTTTTGAAAAAAGTAAAAAATAAAACCAAGATTTCTAGGAAATGGGTGGATGTTAGAACTTAACACACCCAGGGAGCTAAATGATATTATGGTCGGATCGTGGTAAAAAAATAACTTATATAACTGAAATAGCTGTGGTCAATGTTTACAGCTGAATGTTTAGGTTTAACTTTATAAGCTTTTTGTTTGTTTTCAACTAAGAATAATCACGTTTGAGCAGAACTTCCTAGACTATGAAATTGCCAAGCCTGATATGATTGTCTATAAATCCTGTTGATCCTCTCTTTGTAACAGGGTTGATCATCACAGAGCAGTCTCTCCTGTACCCAGCTGTGTCTCCATGAAGAGTGACTCGTCCATGCATGGACTTATTGACTTCAAAGATGGACACCACTCTACTGATCAAAGGTTTGAATTTGAATTGACCAGACGGGTGATTGAAACATGAACCAACAACCTGTCAGGTGAAAAGTGTTGCATTATTAGCCATCCTATAGCGTATAGTGGATGGTGGTCACGATCTGGAAAAAAAAATTATTCATGCTTTTGTTTCATCCCGTCTCGACTATTGTAATGGACTGTACACTACCCTTAACTGTTCCTCTATTTACAAACTACAATTAGTACAAAATACAGCCGCTAGAATACTCACCAATACAAACCGCAGAGCACACATAACACCGGTACTGGCTGAACTACACTGGCTCCCTATCAAATCTAGAATCGATTTTAAAATCCTTGTAACAACATATAAAGCACTACATGGCCTAGCCCCAGTTTATATTACAGACCTATTGGTGGCAAAACCAATTGTTAGACCCCTCAGGTCCTCTGACAAAGGCCTCCTGAATATTCCGGTGACAAAATTGAAAACTAAGGGGGACCGGTCCTTTGCAGTGGTTGCTCCCACACTGTGGAACGCCCTACCCCTATCCATTAAAACTGCAGAGTCTGTTGAAGGTTTCAAGTCCAAGTTAAAAACTCATTTATTTAGGTTACATTTTATCTTTTAGTTTGACTATTACTGTTGTCAATTTATGTTTCTGCTCTTACTCTGTGTTGTTTGCTCCTTTGTGCCTGTTTTAACTTGATTGTTTATATTGTTGTTTTTACTGTACAGCACTTTGTAACTTTGTTTTGAAAAGTGCTCTATAAATAAAATGTACTTACTTACTTACTTACATCAAGGAAACGCGTGCTTCATCGATATAGTTTCAGTCAGGAATGAATCAAGATTTATTGCCCATGCTCAGGTAGAACACAGTGTGTAGTTGAGCACGCAGGCACGTGATGACGTCACATGGCTTTGCATATAGGTGATAATGTGCATTAAAGGACAACTTTAGTTTTTTTCAACCAAGGTTCATGTTTCAGGTTGTTATTAGAGAAAGTAAAAGATGAGTGTAAACTTTTCTTCATTTTCTGCTTTCTTTCGTTTTAGGGATTTTAGCTGTTTTTGACAGGGGGGCGGGGGCATTCGAGCATGGGGCTAAATATGTATTTTTGTACAAGATTTTATAGCGATTTATTGTTTTATTATTTACTCTACTCCTACTAAACCCCAAGAAATTACATCTGGCCACCAAAGATCACGAGATCTACTGAATGTGTCAAACGGACATATTGAGCCTATAACACAGTGTTGCTTCCCCCCAATAGGCTACCTTCAAATTCAGTAGATCCTGTGAATTTCTGTGGCCAGATGTAATTTCCTGGGGTCTAGTAGGACTATAGTAAATAATAATTAAAAAAATCGCCATAATATTTTGTAAAGAAATACATATTTAGCCCCATGCTCGAATGCCCCCGCCCCCTGTCAAAAACCGCTAAAATCCCTAAAACGAAAGAAAGCAGCAAATGAAGAAAAATGAACACTCATCTTTTACTTTCTCTAATAACAACCTAATACATGAACCTTGGTTGAAAAAAACTAAAGTTGTCCTTTAAGTCAACTCCCCCACTCAAAGACATGTTCACAGTTCCCTAGAATAAAACAAAATAGGCACTCTTCACATCATTCTCCAAACAAATACCCAATAAATCCTTCAAACTTAGCCTTTGTCAGAGGCTTGGTTAAGACATCAGCAACCATCTCTGTGGTAGGACAGTATTCTATTGCTATCTTACCATCGGCTTGTGCAGACCTAATAAAATGGTATTTAATGTCTACATGCTTGCTCCTTTGACGGCCAACTGGGTCTTTTGATAGAGGCTCCCTGGTTGTCCTCATAGATCTTAACTGGTGTATGCTGGCTACCTCTATCCATTTCTTTTAATAACTGTACAAGGTACATGCTCTCTTGTGTGGTAGCAGCCAGAGCCATATATTCGGCTTCACACGTAGATAGAGCCACTGTGGGCTGCTTCTTACTTTTCCAAGATATAACTGGACCACTCTTAGTTAAGCTAAAGCAATAGCCTGTTGTGCTCCGCCTATCCTGTAGGTCTGCTGCCCAGTCAGCATCACTGTAACCTTCAAGTTTTAGGTTATCTGATAGATGCTGTGATAATTTACTCACAACCCAACTCAAGTCAGGCCTGGTGCTGGTCATAATGTATGAGACTGCCTATGACCTCTCGATACCCTGTTGCATCTGTCACGTCACCTTCAGTGTCAAACTGTAGCTTTTGCTCACATGGGGTTGACCTAGGTTTGTAATCGAACATACCACATTTCTGTAGCACTTTTTCAATGTGTCGCTTTTGACCCATTTTGACCTCTCCTTCACTCTGAGTGAAGTCAATCCCAAAAAGGTGTCTTATTTTTCCCATATCTTTCATTTTTAATTTCCCTTTCAACAATTCTTTCACCTCACCGAGTAAATCATTGTTGCTGGCTGCAAGAAGCAAATCATCCACCCATATTATCAGTATGACTTTGCCTTTTTTTGATTGTCTGCTATAGACACAATGATCTGCATCATTTTGTTTGAAATCATTTTCGGTAAGATGATCATGTTCCAGCTGTTTTTAGGGGGAGGTAGGATTTGACCGTGGCGATGATTGGAAGAAGAGAGTTTTAACGACGGAGCTGATTTGTTTATTAAGTTTAAAATCTTTATTAAAAATAAAACCAAGAGGGGGGACAGTGGTATAGCCGGTAGTGTTGTCGCCTCACAGCTAGAAGGTCCTGCGTTCGATTCCCGCTTTGGGCGCTGGGGGTGTGTTCTCTCCTCTGCGCCATCAGAGCCCATACCCGAGTTTGAAGGCTGGAATCAAGCCAACCAGCGACCTGATGAATTAACTCGTAACACATTTTGATTCCATTCACAAGAATCGGAAAACCCCCCAAAAATACGTTTTTTAATTGACCTATAGCTAAGACCCGCCCTCTCCCACTTACACACTCCCACTTGGACACTGTCCAGCCAGGCTCATTCATTCACATGTAAATATCATGGATTTTACACATTAAATATACTGGTTCATTTTTGGAACCAGACCTTCAAAATCTCTTCCAAATACAACAACAAGGCCTGCCATACTGTATGCACTGGAAAAATATGTGCGTGGCATTTATGTTTTAAAACGATGTTTTATTATAGGAAAACTATTGGTGGAGAGGTTTGTCTAACCCATGTTATGCTTAGCTGTGATTGGACCATAGCAGTTTGGGGAGGGGCTTTGGGATAGGTCTAATGGTGTGACGTCAAGTTCTCTTTCTAAATACTGGATTGTTACGACATTTTACTGTAGCTGATAATAGCCTACAATATCTCTATGGAGAAAATGAGTGGGAGTTCTGCTTCTGGCGTGTCATCGTTGGTCTCTAGTGACGGAGACGACCCGACCGATGAAAGGTTTGAATTGACTCATTTCTCCTGCGTGTTTACAGATGCATGCGCGTCGTTACCGATGTAGCGCGACGCTGCTTTCAACCACCTTATGGCAGACGCACCGCTCTGTTCCTTATGGCAGACGCACCGCTCTGTTCCTTATGGCAGACGCACCGCTCTGTTCCTTATGGCAGACGCACCGCTCTGTTCCTTATGGCAGACGCACCGCTCTGTTCCTTATGGCAGACGCACCGCTCTGTTCCTTATGGCAGACGCACCGCTCTGTTCCTTATGGCAGACGCACCGCTCTGTTCCTTATGGCAGACGCACCGCTCTGTTCCTTTTCAATCAAGGTTGATGTTTTAGGTTGTTATTAGAGAAAGTAAAAGATGAGTGTTAATTTCTTTTTCCATTTGCTGCTTTCTTTCGTTTTAGGGATTTTAGCTGATTTTGACAGGGGGCGGGGGCATTCGAGCATGGGGCTAAATATGTATTTTCTTTT
Source organism: Protomyctophum parallelum (assembly GCF_964188405.1). Taxonomy (NCBI): domain Eukaryota; kingdom Metazoa; phylum Chordata; class Actinopteri; order Myctophiformes; family Myctophidae; genus Protomyctophum; species Protomyctophum parallelum. The sequence continues at coordinate 1,370,958 of NC_139707.1, read as the reverse complement.
ACAAAATGTTATAGAGATTTATTTTTTGATTATTTACTATAGCCCTACTACACTGCCACAAAAGATCACAGGATCTGTCAAAAACAGCTAAATTCCTAAAACAAAAGAAAGCAGCAAATTAAAAAATATATACACTCATCTTTTACTTTCTCTTATTTATAAATAAACTAAATCCTGTTGATCCTCTCTTTGTAACAGGGTTGATCATCACAGAGCAGTCTCTCCTGTACCCAGCTGTGTCTCCATGAAGAGTGACTCTTCCATGCATGGACGAGTTGTCAGAACAACAAAGAGGAAACATCAAAGCCACATGGAAAACCCTAAACAACATCATTCGAGAAGGTATGGGAAAAGGGGAGTATCCCAGCTACTTCAATAAAGAAAACATAACCATAGACAACAACAACAAAATAGCCAATGAATTCAATGACTTCTTTGTAAATGTCGGTCCAACTTTAGCAAACGAGATAGTAGACCCAGGAGACAACGGCTTGGACTATACCGGAATCCACAATCTATCTTTGTCAAATGTGTACAGGAACAAGAGATACTGAATATGGTAAAATTAAAACCGATAGTTCAAACATTGACATGACACTAATCAAAAACATAATTGTCAAAATAATCAAACCGTTCACTCACATTTGTAACCTATGTTTCTCTACTGGCATCTTTCCCCACAACCATGAAATTAGCTAAAGTAATTCCCATCTACAAAAGTGGTGACAAACATCAACTACAGACCTATCTCCCTGCTATCTCAATTCTCAAAAATATTAGAAAAACTATTCGTTATTAGATTAGACTGCTTTATTAATAAACACCAGTTACTGAGTAACCACCAGCATGGGTTTCGGTCCAATATGTCCAAGACTTATTGACTTCAAAGATGGACACCACTCTACCGATCAAATGCTGAAACATGAACTCTTTTACAACCAACAGCTCCATCTGGTGTCTGAATTGTGTACTCCAAGTCAAATCAAACTTTGTTTCTAAACGCCTGAGTGACGCCAGGTCGATGCCAATATACAAAGAGTTGCAATACTCTATTCTTGATGAAATCAAAGCATGGATAACCATCTCCAGCTGTTTTTAGGGGGAGGTAGGATTTGACCGTGGCGATGATTGAAAGAAGAGAGTTTTAACGACGGAGCTGATTTGTTTATTAACTTTAAAATCTTTATAAAAAATAAAACCAAGAGGGGGACAGTGGTACAGCCGGTAGTGTGGTCCTGGGTTCGATTCCCGCTGTGGGTGCTGGGGGCGTGTTCTCTCCTCTGCTTCATCAGACCCCATACCCGACTCGGGGTTGGCGAAAGGGCCTTTCTGTGTGGAGTTTGTATGTTCCCCCCCGTGTCCCCTAGGGTAGGTACCCTCACACGTTCTCCCCGTGTCCCCTAGGGTAGGTACCCTCACATGTTCTCCCCGTGTCCCCTAGGGTAGGTACCCTCACATGTTCTCCCTGTGTCCCCTAGGGTAGGTACCCTCACATGTTCTCCCCGTGTCCCCTAGGGTAGGTACCCTCACATGTTCTCCCTGTGTCCCCTAGGGTAGGTACCCTCACATGTTCTCCCCATGTCCCCTAGGGTAGGTACCCTCACATGTTCTCCCCATGTCCCCTAGGGTAGGTACCCTCACAAAAAACATGCAGTAATCCTGGTCTCTAAACTACCTCCCCCTGGCCAGCCAGGGGGGCCTGATGGAGAGGAAAGGAACTTGTCGGAATAACGTGTTCTTTCCACGCTCTATGTCCGACCGGGGAAACTCTCCCCTGTCGGGTGAAAAGAAGCAGCTTGGACTCCTCATGCATAGAAGGGAGCATGAGGTCAGTCCGTTGCTCTCCCAGGTTGGCAGAGGAAGTGTAGTGCCCAGGATTACATTAGATAATTGACACCGGGTGAAAATCGTGGGATATAAAAAGTTAAAATGAAACCAAGATTTCTAGGAAATGGGTGGATGTTAGAACTTAACACACCCAGGGAGCTAAAGGATATTCTGGTCGGATGGTGGTAAAAAAACATATGATTTCAGTTTTGTTTGAATTGAGGGTGAGAAAGTTTACATTTTAAATAACTTATATAACTGAAATAGCTGTGGTCAATGTTTACAGCTGAATGTTTAGGTTTAACTTTATAAGCTTTTTGTTTGTTTTCAACTAAGAATAATCACGTTTGAGTAGAACTTCCTAGACTATGAAATTGCCAAGCCTGATATGATTGTCTATAAATCCTGTTGATCCTCTCTTTGTAACAGGGTTGATCATCACAGAGCAGTCTCTCCTGTACCCAGCTGTGTCTCCATGAAGAGTGACTCGTCCATGCATGGACTTATTGACTTCAAAGATGAACACCACTCTACTGATCAAAGGTTTGAATTTGAATTGACCAGATGGGTGATTGAAACATGAACTCCTTCACAACCAACAGCCTGTCAGGTGAAAAGAAGCAGCTTGCACTCCTCATGCATAGAAGGAAGCATGAGGTCAGTCCGTTGCTCTCCCAGGTTAGCAGAGGAAGTGTAGTGTCCAGGATTACATTAGATAATTGACACCGGGAGAAAAAATGCGTTGCAAAATCGTGGGATAAAAATTTAGAAAAAAGTAAAAATAAAACCAAGATTTCTAGGAAAGGGGTGGATGTTAGAACTTAACACACCCAGGGAGCTAAAGGATATTATGGTCGGATGGTGGTAAAAAAAACATATGATTTCAGTTTTGTTTTCATTTAGGGTGAGAAAGTTGACATTTTAAATAACTTATATAACTGAAATAGCTGTGGTCAATGTTTACAGCTGAATGTTTAGGTTTAACTTTATAAGCGTTTTATTTGTTTTCAACTAAGAATAATCACGTTTGAGTAGAACTTCCTAGACTATGAAATTGCCAAGCCTGATATGATTGTCTATAAATCCTGTTGATCCTCTCTTTGTAACAGGGTTGATCATCACAGAGCAGTCTCTCCTGTACCCAGCTGTGTCTCCATGAAGAGTGACTCGTCCATGCATGGACTTATTGACTTCAAAGATGGACACCACTCTACTGATCAAAGGTTGAAACATGAACTCCATCTGGTGTCTGAATTGTGTACTCCAAGTCAAATCAAATCAAACTTTATTTCTAAAGCATCTATCTTAGCAGATCTAATGGGGAGGGGCAGACATGGAGTAATGTGTTCACGTTTTATAGTGCCGGTGAGAAGGCGGGCAGCTGTGTTCTGCACTAGCTGTAAACGCCTGAGTGACGCCTGGTCGATGCCAATATACAAAGAGTTGCAATAATCTATTCTTGATTAAATCAAAGCATGGATAACCATCTCCAGCTGTTTTTAGGGGGAGGTAGGATTTGACCGTGGCGATGATTGGAAGAAGAGAGTTTTAACGACGGAGCTGATTTGTTTATTAAGTTTAAAATCTTTATCAAAAATAAAACCAAGAGGGGGGACAGTGGTACAGTCGGTAGTGTTGTCTCCTCACAGCTAGAAGGTCCTGGGTTCGATTCCCGCTTTGGGCGCTGGGGGCGTGTTCTCTCCTCTGCGTCATCAGAGCCCATACCTGAGGCGGGGTTGGCGAAAGGGCCTTTCTGTGTGGAGTTTGTATGTTCTCCCCGTGTCCCCTAAGCTAAATTCCAATACCGCAACTTTCACACTCGCTCACTCTCCTCGCGTCCTCCACTCGCTCCTCGGCTCCGCCCCCAGCGAGGAGGAGAGGAGGAGGAGAGGATTCAATGCGAGGACAGAGTGGTGGTCGAATTTTCCTCTGGAATCGGAATGTACTACGCTGTCATTTCAAAGCGACGGCACATTCCGCGATCACTAATGACGTGTATCAATTCAATTCAATTCAAAGGGCTTTATTGGCATGGGAAAACATACGTTAACATTGCCAAAGCAAAAGTGGTGTCACACAGCTGGATGCCTGGATCACTGGAACTCCGAACAGAGCCGTACAGTCTACAGAATAGACAATTCATCATTTTGTACATGTAACCGAGGGTCCGAGGCCAATGTGTATGTATTGGTAACATGTGCAAGGCAAGGCTATTTATTCCTGAAATAGTGAATAAGCGCCAGGATGCGCACACGTATAAATCACCCACTCCTCCGACAGCAGTCCTCCTCCGCGGTCTTTGCAAATAACGGACACTATAACAGGAATTAGGTATAGTCTCTCTGACTTACATATTCAGTTCAGTCCATATTTTTTTCATTTTTGTCACCGTCATTCATAGCAGTCTGTGCATTCAGGCATGCACAGAGATAAATTAACTATAGCTTTTGAGGTGCGCACAATATAGCCGGCCTAATTTCATATCCTACTTTTATTATGCTTATATAACACAACGCAATAAAGCCAGTGGCTTGTTGTGGTCCTTTCACTTTCACATAAGTAGGCTAGATAGGCTACTTTATCATTCTGAAAGCTCTATTTATTCAGCGAAAATGTGTCTCTTCAACAAACAGTTGAACAGTGCGTGCATGTGTGTGTTGGCCGTTGGGTCAGCGACTTCAGCCAGTCAGCCGGCCGGCAGCTAGTGGATGGGGGGGGGGGGGGGGGGGGTGCACAGTATCGGGTTTCATCAGTGTTTTCTGTGCCACATGTGGAGGAGGCGGACTTATGTCACTGGAGAAGGAAAAAAAACATGTACACGTGATACGGAAATCCGCTGCGAGGAGACAAAATACCCCACCGAGCCTGCACCTGATGTACACTCGCTCTATGCGGTCTCGGAGAGCTCACTCGGCTCCTCCACTCGACTCTCCTCTCCTCCTCGATGGAGCGCTTTAACAATCGGAACGTTAACCATTTCCGGGTCACGCTGGAATGACCCCGAGTGACCGAGTGGGAGTGAGCGAGTGTCTGAGATTTTGGGTATTGGAATTTAGCTCTAGGGTAGGTACCCTCACATGTTCTCCCCGTGTCCCCTAGGGTAGGTACCCTCACATGTTCTCCCCGTGTCCCCTAGGGTAGGTACCCTCACAAAAAACATGCAGTAATCCTGGTCTCTAAACTACCTCCCCCTGGCCAGCCAGGGGGGCCTGATGGAGAGGAAAGGAACTTGTCGGAATAACGTGTTCTTTCCATGCTCTACGTCCGACCGGGGAAACTCTCCCCTGTCAGGTGAAAAGAAGCAGCTTGGACTCCTCATGCATAGAAGGAAGCATGAGGTCAGTCCGTTGCTCTCCCAGGTGGGCAGAGGAAGTGTAGTGCCCAGGATTACATTAGATAATTGACACCAGGTGAAAATCGTGGGATAATTTTTTTGAAAAAAGTAAAAATAAAACCAAGATTTCTAGGAAAGGGGTGGATGTTAGAACTTAACACACCCAGGGAGCTAAAGGATATTATGGTCGGATGGTGGTAAAAAAACATATGATTTCAGTTTTGTTTTCATTTAGGGTGAGAAAGTTGACATTTTAAATAACTTATATAACTGAAATAGCTGTGGTCAATGTTTACAGCTGAATGTTTAGGTTTAACTTTATAAGCGTTTTATTTGTTTTCAACTAAGAATAATCACGTTTGAGTAGAACTTCCTAGACTATGAAATTGCCAAGCCTGATATGATTGTCTATAAATCCTGTTGATCCTCTCTTTGTAACAGGGTTGATCATCACAGAGCAGTCTCTCCTGTACCCAGCTGTGTCTCCATGAAGAGTGACTCGTCCATGCATGGACTTATTGACTTCAAAGATGGACACCACTCTACTGATCAAAGGTTGAAACATGAACTCCATCTGGTGTCTGAATTGTGTACTCCAAGTCAAATCAAATCAAACTTTATTTCTAAAGCATCTATCTGAGCAGATCTAATGGGGAGGGGCAGACATGGAGTAATGTGTTCACGTTTTATAGTGCCGGTGAGAAGGCGGGCAGCTGTGTTCTGCACTAGCTGTAAACGCCTGAGTGACGCCTGGTCGATGACAATATACAAAGAGTTGCAATAATCTATTCTTGATGAAATCAAAGCATGGATAACCATCTCCAGCTGTTTTTAGGGGGAGGTAGGATTTGACCGTGGCGATGATTGGAAGAAGAGAGTTTTAACGACGGAGCTGATTTGTTTATTAAGTTTAAAATCTTTATCAAAAATAAAACCAAGAGGGGGGACAGTGGTACAGCCGGTAGTGTTGTCGCCTCACAGCTAGAAGGTCCTGGGTTCGATTCCCGCTTTGGGCGCTGGGGGCGTGTTCTCTCCTCTGCGTCATCAGAGCCCATACCCGAGGCGGGGTTGGCGAAAGGGCCTTTCTGTGTGGAGTTTGTATGTTCTCCCCGTGTCCCCTAGGGTAGGTACCCTCACATGTTCTCCCCGTGTCCCCTAGGGTAGGTACCCTCACATGTTCTCCCCGTTTCCCCTAGGGTAGGTACCCTCACATGTTCTCCCCGTGTCCCCTAGGGTAGGTACCCTCACATGTTCTCCCCGTGTCCCCTAGGGTAGGTACCCTCACATGTTCTCCCCCCATGTCCCCTAGGGTAGGTAGTGGTACCCTCACAAAAAACATGCAGTAATCCTGGTCTCTAAACTACCTCCCCCTGGCCAGCCAGGGGGGCCTGATGGAGAGGAAAGGAACTTGTCGGAATAACGTGTTCTTTCCTCGCTCTATGTCCGACCGGGGAAACTCTCCCCTGTCGGGTGAAAAGAAGCAGCTTGGACTCCTCATGCATAGAAGGAAGCATGAGGTCAGTCCGTTGCTCTCCCAGGTTGGCAGAGGAAGTGTAGTGCCCAGGATTACATTAGATAATTGACACCTGGGTGAAAATCGTGGGATAATTTTTTTTTTTTTAAGTAAAAATAAAACCAAGATTTCTAGGAAATGGGTGGATGTTAGAACTTAACACACCCAGGGAGCTAAAGGATATTATGGTCGGATGGTGGTAAAAAAACATTATTTCAGTTTTGTTTTCTTTGAGGGTGAGAAAGTTTACATTTTAAATAACTTATATAACTGAAATAGCTGTGGTCAATGTTTACAGCTGAATGTTTTAGGTTTTACTTTATAAGCTTTTTGTTTGTTTTCAACTAAGAATAATCACGTTTGAGTAGAACTTCCTAGACTATGAAATTTCCAAGCCTGATATGATTGTCTATAAATCCTGTTGATCCTCTCTTTGTAACAGGGTTGATCATCACAGAGCAGTCTCTCCTGTACCCAGCTGTGTCTCCATGAAGAGTGACTCGTCCATGCATGGACTTATTGACTTCAAAGATGGACACCACTCTACTGATCAAAGGTTGAAACATGAACTCCATCTGGTGTCTGAATTGTGTACTCCAAGTCAAATCAAATCAAACTTTATTTCTAAAGCATCTATCTGAGCAGATCTAATGTGGAGGGGCAGACATGGAGTAATGTGTTCACGTTTTATAGTGCCGGTGAAAAGGCGGGCAGCTGTGTTCTGCACTAGCTGTAAACGCCTGAGTGACGCCTGGTCGATGACAATATACAAAGTGTTGCAATAATCTATTCTTGATGAAATCAAAGCATGGATAACCATCTCCAGCTGTTTTTAGGGGGAGGTAGGATTTGACCGTGGCGATGATTGGAAGAAGAGAGTTTTAACGACGGAGCTGATTTGTTTATTAAGTTTAAAATCTTCATCAAAAATAAAACCAAGAGGGGGGACAGTGGTACAGTCTGTAGTGTTGTCGCCTCACAGCTAGAAGGTCCTGGGTTCGATTCCCGCTTTGGGCGCTGGGGGCGTGTTCTCTCCTCTGCGTCATCAGAGCCCATACCCGAGGCGGGGTTGGCGAAAGGGCCTTTCTGTGTGGAGTTTGTATGTTCTCCCCGTGTCCCCTAGGGTAGGTACCCTCACATGTTCTCCCCGTGTCCCCTAGGGTAGGTACCCTCACATGTTCTCCCCGTTTCCCCTAGGGTAGGTACCCTCACATGTTCTCCCCGTGTCCCCTAGGGTAGGTACCCTCACATGTTCTCCCCGTGTCCCCTAGGGTAGGTACCCTCACATGTTCTCCCCGTGTCCCCTAGGGTAGGTACCGTCACAAAAAACATGCAGTAATCCTGGTCTCTATACTACCTCCCCCTGGCCAGCCAGGGGGGCCTGATGGAGAGGAAAGGAACTTGTCGGAATAACGTGTTCTTTCCACGCTCTACGTCCGACCGGGGAAACTCTCCCCTGTCGGGTGAAAAGAAGCAGCTTGGACTCCTCATGCATAGAAGGAAGCATGAGGTCAGTCCGTTGCTCTCCCAGGTTGGCAGAGGAAGTGTAGTGTCCAGGATTACATTAGATAATTGACACCGGGTGAAAATCGTGGGATAAAAAAATTGAAAAAAATAAATAAAACCAAGATTTCTAGGAAATGGGTCGATGTTAGAATTTAACACACCCAGGGAGCTAAAGGATATTATGGTCGGATGGTGGTAAAAAAATATATGATTTCAGTTTTGTTTTCATTGAGGGTGAGAAAGTTGACATTTTAAATAACTTATATAACTGAAATAGCTGTGGTCAATGCTTACAGCTGAATGTTTAGGTATAACTTTATAAGCTTTTTGTTTGTTTTCAACTAAGAATAATCACATTTGAGTTGAACTTCCTAGACTATGAAATTGCCAAGCCTGATATGATTGTCTATAAATCCTGTTGATCCTCTCTTTGTAACAGGGTTGATCATCACAGAGCAGTCTCTCCTGTACCCAGCTGTGTCTCCATGAAGAGTGACTCGTCCATGCATGGACTTATTGACTTCAAAGATGGACACCACTCTACTGATCAAAGGTTGAAACATGAACTCCATCTGGTGTCTGAATTGTGTACTCCAAGTCAAATCAAATCAAACTTTATTTCTAAAGCATCTATCTGAGCAGATCTAATGGGGAGGGGCAGACATGGAGTAATGTGTTCACGTTTTATAGTGCCGGTGAGAAGGCGGGCAGCTGTGTTCTGCACTAGCTGTAAACGCCTGAGTGACGCCTGGTCGATGCCCATATACAAAGAGTTGCAATAATCTATTCTTGATGAAATCAAAGCATGGATAACCATCTCCAGCTGTTTTTAGGGGGAGGTAGGATTTGACCGTGGCGATGATTGGAAGAAGAGAGTTTTAACGACGGAGCTGATTTGTTTATTAAGTTTAAAATCTTTATAAAAAATAAAACCAAGAGGGGGGACAGTGGTACAGCCGGTAGTGTTGTTGCCTCACAGCTAGAAGGTCCTGGGTTCGATTCCCGCTTTGGGCGCTGGGGTCGTGTTCTCTCCTCTGCGTCATCAGAGCCCATACCCGAGGCGGGGTTGGCGAAAGGGCCTTTCTGTGTGGAATTTGTATGTTCTCTCCGTTTCCCCTAGGGTAGGTACCCTCACATGTTCTCCCCGTGTTCCCTAGGGTAGGTACCCTCACATGTTCTCCCCGTGTCCCCTAGGGTAGGTACCCTCACATGTTCTCCCCGTGTCCCCTAGGGTAGGTACCCTCACATGTTCTCCCCGTGTCCCCTAGGGTAGGTACCCTCACATGTTCTCCCCGTGTCCCCTAGGGTAGGTACCCTCACATGTTCTCCCCGTGTCCCCTAGGGTAGGTACCCTCACATGTTCTCCCCGTGTCCCCTAGGGTAGGTACCCTCACATGTTCTCCCCGTGTCCCCTAGGGTAGGTACCCTCACATGTTCTCCCCGTGTCCCCTAGGGTAGGTACCCTCACAATATACAAAGAGTTGCAATCATCTATTCTTGATGAAATCAAAGCATGGATAACCATCTCCAGCTGTTTTAAGGGGAGGTATGATTTGACCGTGGCGATGATTGGAAGAAGAGAGTTTTAACGACGGAGCTGATTTGTTTATTAAGTTTAAAATCTTTATCAAAAATAAAACCAAGAGGGGGGACAGTGGTACAGCCGGTAGTGTTGTCGCCTCACAGCTAGAAGGTCCTGGGTTCGATTCCCGCTGTGGGCGCTGGGGGCGTGTTCTCTCCTCTGCGTCATCAGAGCCCATACCCGATGTCAGGGGCTAACCGGCTACCGTTAAGAAATATCCGAGTATGCTTATCAGCTTTAAGGTTAATTTGCATAATAATAAATGCGTGTTCTGATCTTAAATCCCTTTATTTTAGATTGTTTTTAGTAATAGTACAACATAAACATTACAGAGACTGTAGTTGTCACTGTACAATACTGTACAAAACAGTTGTCATGTTGCACACATGCCTAAAATTGCTGTTATTTGCGCCGCCCAGCTTGTCACACTCCAGGCTGCATGAACAGCGCTGCTCGGGCGCTGTTTTCTGCCCCCTCAATGTCCCAAAGTTCTCCCCACACTGGCACGGCTTACGGCTATCAAGTTAGCCATGTGCTATCCATGTTTGAGGGGTTTCTCGTCAGCGAAAAGTCAAGAAACAGAACACGGTGACATGCATGCTGATCGTCCTTAATAATTAAAAAAGGCTTAGCCCATGCGTCCAGTGGCTTTATAGTTGGGCTATAGGCTGCTCAGATCTGGACTGGACTTATTTATGTTTTGGAATAGAACCGGCGGACCTCTGTACTGTAGACGCGCAGATGCATGCGTGCAGATGTGATGCGTTGTTTATTGATGATTAAGCCTACAACAATTTATTTATATTGTTAAATGTTGCTTTAACAACATTTAGTTTGTCTTTTAAAAAGGAGCATAAATACATTTATACCATTCGTCTACCAACTTTAATTATGTAGCCTATACTATGCATATTACATTTGGGGTAAAAAAATAAAAAATAAAATAAAATAAAAAACAACCGTTAATTAACCGGCTGGAAAATTAACCGTTAGATACATATGTATCTATATGTATATATTATATTGTCTTCATCTATATGTATCCATATATTCTATTGTCTTCATATATATATGTATCTATATGTATATATTCTATTGTCTTCATCTATATGTATATATTCTATTGTCTTCATCTATATGTATCTATTCTATTGTCTTCATCTATATGTATATATTCTATTGTCTTCATCTATATGTATATATTCTATTGTCTTCATCTATATGTATATATTCTATTGTCTTCATCTATATGTATATATTCTATTGTCTTCATCTCCACAGAGAGACATTCAGAAACACACCTGGACAGAAGACATTCAGTCGAACCACACCTGGACACAGTAAGACTGGACACATTTTACACCAACATTTTATTTCAATGAATGGAATGTTTAAATAGCAGCAGACTCATCAGATTAAATATACTCGTTGTATTCCTGTCTCAATGTCCAAATACTGATGATAAACACATACATTTAGACTAAAAAAACGATCCAATCTTGTTTATTTTAGCCAATTTTCTCCTTTTTTTCTTTTACAAATTTAGATTTTCTGTAGGATATATATACATAGTAGTTTTAATGCTATGGATTGTTCAATGTAAAGTTGTAAATGAAGCATAATGTTTACCATGTATTAATTGTCTCCTCATATCAGATGTCCGTCTGCCGGAGTATTTAAAGGTCTATAAGGTCACTTTCGACGGTCTTGATCATGTGGCATACGTCACTGAAGAGTCCTCCTCCCTCTCCGACATCTACACAGAACTCCACCTATCAGCGGGAGGGAGTGAAGGGGTTAATCAGCAACATGAGGTGTGGCAGCTTGAGACCGCCTCCAGCATGAAGACCCTCTATGACGTCATAATCAAGTGCCGTGCCATCTTTAAGACCCTCCTCCCTGGCAGAGACACACCCAGCAGCAGAGTTCTGACCATTGGCATCGCTGGCATCGGGAAGACATTCTCTGCGCGTAAGTTCGCTCTGGACTGGGCGAGAGGTTTGGAGAACCAAGACATCAATCTCCTGGTTTTCTTCGCATTCCGGGAGCTGAACTTGGTCCGAGATGAGCAGCACAGTCTTCTCTCACTGATCCATGTTTTCCATCCAACGTTAGAGAAGGTCACAGCAGAGCAGCTCGCTGCCTGGAAAGTTGGCTTCATCTTCGATGGTCTCGATGAAAGCAGGTTTCCGCTGAAATTCCAGAACATTGACGTCGATTCCGACGCCTTCGACAACAATGACGTCGTCTCTGATGTCACGGTGACATCATCGGTGGGCCTGCTGTTGACGAACCTCATCAAGAGGAATCTGCTCCCCTCGGCTCTCCTCTGGATAACCACCAGACCTGCAGCAGCCTATCAGATCCCTCCTGAATGCGTTGACATGGTGACAGAAATACGAGGGTTCACAGACCCCCAGAAGGAGGAGTTCTTCAGGAAGATGTTCAGTGATGATGAGGAGCTGGCCAGCACCATCATCTCACACGTGAAGACATCAAAGAGCATCCACATCATGTGTCACATCCCAGTCTTCTGTTGGATGACTGCTACCGTTGTGGAGGACCTGGTGAAGACAGGCAAGACAGGACAGCTGCCCAAGACCCTGACCGGGATGTTCAGCCTCTTCATATCGCTCATGATAAAAAGGATGATGACGAAGTATGGCGAGACTGACAGGGATGTTCTTCTGATGCTGTGCCTGCTGGCGTTTAAACATCTGAAGAAAGGCAGCGTCACGTTCTACCAAGAAGACCTGGAAGAGTGTGGTCTCGATGTGAACCACGCCGCGCTGTACTCGGGAGTGTGCACAGAGATCTTCAAAGAAGAGACCGTTCGATCTCAGAGGAAGATCTACAGCTTTGTTCATCTGAGCATCCAGGAGTTCCTGGCTGCAGTCTACCTGATGCACTGTTTCACACAGAAGAACATGGAGGTACTGAAGACATTCCTGGGAGATGATGTCAGTTCCTTGGAGGACTTCCTGCAGAGAGCCAGCGAAAAAGCCCTGAAGAGTAAGAACGGCCACCTGGACCTCTTTGTCCGCTTCCTTCATGGCCTCTCGCTGGAGTCCAACCAGAGTCTGTTAGGAGGCCTGCTGGGTCACACAGAGAACAGTCCAGAGAGCATCCAGAGAGTCATCAACAACCTGAAGGAGATGAAAATGGAAGATGTGAGTCTCTCTCCTGACAGATTCATCAACATCTTCCACTGTCTGATGGAGATGAACGACCTCTCAGTACATCAGGAGATCCAACAGTACCTGAAGTCAGCGGACAGATCAAAGACACAACTGTCTCAGAGCCAGTGTTCAGCTCTGGCCTTCATACTGATGACGGCAGACGAGCTTCTGGAGGAGTTTGACCTGCAACAATACAACAAATCGCCAACATGGGGGGCGAGATTCAGACTACTCCCAGCTGTGAGGAACAGCAGAAAGGCTCGGTTAGTAGTCATGTGGATAGAAAACCTGTTAGAATCAATCTACCATCACACCTAATTACTATAATAATAATTAGGTCTTTAAGTGTGTGTGTGTGTGTGTGTGTGTGTGTGTGTGTGTGTGTGTGTGTGTGTGTGTGTGTGTGTGTGTGTACGCACAGAGAACAAAGTAAAAAGACTAAATAAGAACATTCATAGATCAATCAATGCAAGTTACACACTGTAGTATTAAACCATTTTGGGCGGGAACCCCTATTGGTGTTTTAAACATTATGTTATGCTTTAGCTATTGAAAAATAGCAGACCTACAAGCTCATAGCGCGCCACTCGGTGGCGCGCTATGAGCTTGTAGGTCTGCTATTTTAATCGAAGAACGACTGACATAGAAACATAGCTTTTTCAGAAAACTGTCAGGATGTAGAAGACATTTTTAGAATCTGATCTCGGGTCAGAATGTGTTAATACAGATTGTCTGTCTTTCACTTTGATGTTGTCTGGTTCCCTGTTCTTATATGACCTGTTCTTATATGACATGTCAATATCTGACCAACTAGACTGTTCTTATATGACCTGTCAATATCTGACCAACTAGACTGTTCTTATATGACCTGTCAATATTTGACCAACTAGACATTGGTACATTTACATTACACTTTATAGTTCATTTCATTGAACATGAATTTGATCTAATCTGTGTTGATGATCACTGATTTTACATCATCTACATTTACAGACTTGTTGGCTGTCAACTCAAAGAGGCAGAATATGAGATTGTGGCTTCAGCTCTCAGCTCTAATCCTTCACATCTAAGAGAATTGGACATCAGTTATAATGACATAACGGATCCATCCATGGACCTGCTCACTGCTGCATTGAAGAGTCCAAACTGTCATCTGGAGATACTGAGGTCACATTATTATTTACATTAGTTCTGTTTTATTATTTATAGTTTGATTCTTAATAATAAGAGTGTTAATAAAGTTGACATCATGGTATCCCACTGATTAGAATAATAATATGGTCAGAGTTTGTGTTGTCTAATTCACACTCTCACATCACAATGCTACGGTACAGTAACTACAATATGTGATCCATCATGGCTGCTAGGGGATTATCATTATCAATGCTACGGTACAGTAACTACAATATGTGATCCATCATGGCTGCTAGGGGATTATCATTATCAATGCTGCGGTACAGTAACTACAATATGTGATCCATCATGGCTGATAGGGAATTATCATTATCAATGCTACGGTACAGTAACTACAATATGTGCTCCATCATGGCTGCTAGGGAATTATCATTATCAATGCTACGGTACAGTAACTACAATATGTGATCCATCATGGCTGCTAGGGGATTATCATTATGTGAACTAATGGGGTACAGTGATTACAGTATGTAGTCATGTTGGCACGCACGCACACACACACACACTTACACACACACAATTCCTATGTTGGAAGATTAAGATTATGATGATTTACTTCACATTATCCCTGCCTACCTTCTCTTTCCATCTCTTTACTCCAAAACTGTGATATTCAGTCCAGATATTCCATGTGTAATTACAGACTTGCTGGCTGTATCTTCACACAGACAGGATTTGAAGTTCTGCTCTCAGCTCTCAGCTCTAATCTTCTCCATCTGAAAGAATTGGACCTCAGTTTCATCTGCCTGCAGGAATCACAACTGCTCCAGCTCTCTGCGTTACTGAAGAGTCCACAGTGTGGACTGCAGATCCTGGGGTAAAGAATGTGTGTTCTCTCTGTGTGGATCTCTACGTGAACGTCAACACAGCACTTTGTTAAATGTGTATTTCTCTGCAGGTTGTCAGGCTGTGGAGTCACAGAGGAAGGCTGTTCTTCTCTGGCTTCAGCTGTGACCTCCAACCCCTCCTCCCAGCTGAAACAGCTGGACTTGAACTTCAGCCACTTAGGAGACTCTGCTCTGAAGACGCTGTCTGTTGCCCTGGAGACTGTCAAGTGAGTAGACTTGTGTAGAGTGGCCGTCAAAGGTTCCAGGTTAAATTCCCGGCTCCTCCTGGCTGCTACATGTCGAAGTGTCCTTGAGCAAGACTCTCTGAACCCCTAACAGCTCCCGATGAGCATGCATGTTTTCCTCTGCCATCGGTGGGTGAATGTGAACTACATTGTAATGTAAAGCGCTTTAGAAATGCAGTTTCCCATATTATCATGTCATATTACCATATGATCCATGGTTCATTCTAGCAGAGATTGAATATACAGTAGATAGTGACTATGTTCCATGGTTCTATAACATAGATTAATATACAGTAGATAGTGTCTATGTTCCATGGTTCTATAACATAGATTAATATACAGTAGATAGTGTCTATGTTCCATGGTTCTATAATCTATAACATAGATTAATATACAGTAGATAGTGTATATGTTCCATGGTTCTATAATCTATAACATAGATTAATATACAGTAGATAGTGACTATGTTCCATGGTTCTATAACATAGATTAATATACAGTAGATAGTGTCTATGTTCCATGGTTCTATAACATAGATTAATATACAGTAGATAGTGTCTATGTTCCATGGTTCTATAACATAGATTAATATACAGTAGATAGTGTCTGTGTTCCATGGTTCTATAACATAGATTAATATACAGTAGATAGTGTCTGTGTTCCATGGTTCTATAACATAGATTAATATACAGTAGATAGTGTCTGTGTTCCATGGTTATATAACATAGATTAATACACAGTAGATAGTGAAGTAAATATTCCTACTTCAAGTACACTATCTAACTTGACTAAAATAGACAAATAAGGACGAAGAGTCTGCATCAAAGTCTCAGGCGGTCGGATGAAAGGAAACAAGCAGAGAGAGATGAACTGAAGATCCATCGATGTATTTATTTCAATTAGTACCGAGACAAAGACAGAGGGCTTCCCGCGGCCCTTGAGTTGAGCCGCGGAGCCCAGGGCATACCTGACCGTACGGATGAGCTAGACTTACAGATTTGCCAACATACAGCAGAACCGTCGACACCCTGTTTTTGAATGACAAAGGCAGGCCTTGCATAGACCAGAGTGACTGCAGACTTTAAGACAGACAGAACACCTTTGTACAAGAACATTTGGTTATAGAATGACGAATTATTGAGGCCATATACGACATAATTCCCCCCTTGACCATCACTAGATGATGGTCACATAAAAATATGGAACAATAATTCTATTACACCCCCCTTGACCCAATCACATGACATACTAAACATAAGAAAAAAAACAACAGAAAGTTACACTTTAAAAGTTCCCAAAGATAATTCCAGGCATCATATATGAAAATTGACAATTGCACTTTACATTTTAGGATATACAGCTTGTCATAAATGATTTCTCTTTAGCCTCATTTAGCCCTGATAGTTGAATATTACCGCTTTCTTGACAACTATAGGTAATCCTCAAACAATGCAAAAATGGAACATGATTTAGCACAATTAACTGACATTTAAACACACCACCCCTTTGTCTTACCCTGTGTTTTCATTTTTAAACACACAAGTTTTTACAGACATGCTTAATAATCCCGTTTTATTTTGAAATTGGTCCCGTTGACGAAAGCCTCGATTTTGATAACAGCACGCTGCAACTTCACTATTCCGTACCCCTTTAAGGCCTGGTAAATGACGAATCGACCTACGCTGCTACTGTTAACTTATCTCACCTTTACAGGCTAAATTATCTCGATATTAACAGCAAAACCTTGCACGTCGCGGCACCTAACTGCCTTTTCTTAGTTGACTAGTATTCGCACACTAACCCATAGGCTCTTTAATCAACTTTTTTAACTAATTTAAACTTCGACAAAACACATATCAACACATGCCTACATATATGTTGAATAAACTTACATTACACAAACGTTTTGAATACAGATAGATTGTTGAAACTCTTCCATCTGTTATAAATGAACTCTTTTAGTGTCGCAAAACATTGTCTCTTAACTTGTTTAATATCTATTATTCGTTTGAGAAAAAGTCAATCTACCGTAAAAACACAGTCACTGCTCCAAGATGAAGCGATAACCCAATATCATGCTACTCTTTCACCAAACTTACTTTTAGCCCCATACTAGGCCTACAGACCGAGTAAGGTTAATAGATTTAACTATTCTGACCACCATTTTCGCTCTGGTTACTTTAGCCCACAATTCGACACAGTACTTATTCATACTGTATTTTAAATCCTTCTCAAATATAATTTCTCCCCTCTAAACATGTGACTTGTGACGTACCTTTTGTGGTCAAACTGAGAACTGCATCATGAAGACAATTGCAATGTTTTTGTCCGCGCACTGCCACTCACGTGTCCATTGTCCTTTCGTGTCCGTCCAACACACATATTCACTCCCCCCTTCCAGACACTATGAATATAAAATATCACATAATGACTGGAAAGAAAAATAAACGCAACATCGTGAGCTTGCAGATCTGCTGTTTGAAGAATGAAGAATTAATTGAAAAACGTGGTCGCCGCTCTCGATCGCTGATGAGATGAATCGCGCCGTGCCGTCCTGTCGCCGCACGCCGTCATGAAAGCACTCGCTCGCCGCATCGTCGGAGACCCCCCTCGGTGGAAGACTCACTCGTTGAAGGCCTTGTAGAACGCCTCCCTCCTCGCCGCTGCTTGCTTGCCGTGAAGAGACGCATCCGCCCGCCGCTTGTAGAGCCTCTTACCCCGGTCGGATCGCCGCCGCTTCCCGCCGAGATGTGCGCAGGTCGCCCGTCGTTGCGCTGTAGAGGCGCTTTGTCCCGCCGCTGCATGGCGTGTCTGGAGAGCCAGTCCCTCCGCTTCGTCGCCATCCATGTCGGAGAGCACCGCACGTGCTGTTGGTCCCCGCATCCCTTTGTTCCGCCGACCGCCGTTCGCCGAAAAAATAAAATTCAACTCAACGCCAAATTGTCCAAATTGTCCACTGGTCCACGGTTCTTTTTACCTGGAATGGAATGATCCACTCCAAAAGCAGTTTTTTCAGGCTCCAACTGAAGTAAATATTCCTACTTCAAGTACACTATCTAACTTGACTAAAATAGACAAATAAGGACGAAGAGTCTGCATCAAAGTCTCAGGCGGTCGGATGAAAGGAAACAAGCAGAGAGAGGTGAACTGAAGATCCATCGATGTATTTATTTCAATTAGTACCGAGACAAAGACAGAGGGCTTCCCGCGGCCCTTGAGTTGAGCCGAGAGAGAGGCTGCCCCCAACAAGACTCCCTTAACATTGCAAACACAGACATTATATGTGGTCTACTTCAAAGAGAGGTGTTCCAGGGAGGAGTCTAAAACCTTTACATACAAAATGACATTGAGATGCATAGCAATGCTGTCTTGAGGCTTAATCAAGTGACCTGTTGGTTTAAACAATAGAATGCTGATTCCTGTCACACCTAGCCAGCCAGCAGGCTACTTACTATGCAGGATGAGCTAGACTTACAGATTTGCCAACATACAGCAGAACCGTCGACACCCTGTTTTTGAATGACAAAGGCAGGCCTTGCATAGACCAGAGTGACTGCAGACTTTAAGACAGACAGAACACCTTTGTACAAGAACATTTGGTTATAGAATGACGAATTATTGAGGCCATATACGACAATAGTGTCTATGTTCCATGGTTATATATAACATACATGGGGGGCCAACTGGCGGCCCGGGGGCCACATGCAGCCCCCACCATCACTTAAAGCGGCCCGCAGGTATATATATCCGAACATTGATATATTATTGTTTTGATGTCTATTTTGTATGGCCAATGTATTTGTATTTGGTTCATAAAGTTAAATGCATTTGAATAAATAAAAATGTTACTTTTCAGGATTCCAATTCAAAAATAGCAAAAGAATAATTCAGGATTTCAGTTCAAATAATAGCAAAAATAGCTGATCCACAAGCTCAAAAGGCGTCACATTGCGGCGTGTTGTGAGCTTGTAGATTGGCTGTTTTTGCTACGACAGTAGTGTGCAATGTAATGTGTAATATGTGTCCCTCTGGGGTGAGGGTGGAAATATAACAGAACTCTGACTAGGGAGATAGGTGGGTTATTGTTCTGAGTTTTAATTAATGTAGAATGTAATTGGATGTAATTACTTACCTCTGTCATCGGTGTATGAATGTGTGTGTGAATGGGTGAATGTTTCTACATCCTGTCTGTCTGTCTGTCTGTCTGTCTGTCTGTCTGTCTGTCTGTCTGTTCCAGGGGGTCCTTGGGGGGGTTCCAGGGGTCTTCTACATCCTGACAGTTTTCTGAAAAAGCTATGTTTCTATGTCAGTCGTTCTTCGATTTTTCAAAAATAGCAGACCTACAATCTCGTAGCGCGCCACTCGGTGGCGCGCTACGAGCTTGTAGATCTTCTATTTTTCAATGGCTAAAGCATAACATAGTGCTAACACCAAAAGGGGTTCCCGTTCAGAATGGGTTGAACACTTTATCCATATTTTATATGTTGGCTATCTTTTTTTTAATAGTTAGTTATAGTATTTTAAACAAAAAAGGCTCTTTCACACACTTATGCCGCAGTGTGCCAGTGATCACCCTCCGTATTTGTGCCAATGTTGGCACTGGTGCCTAAGGTTGCCTTTAGACAATTTTAACCCATT
This sequence comes from Protomyctophum parallelum, assembly GCF_964188405.1. Classification (NCBI taxonomy): domain Eukaryota; kingdom Metazoa; phylum Chordata; class Actinopteri; order Myctophiformes; family Myctophidae; genus Protomyctophum; species Protomyctophum parallelum. The sequence goes on along the minus strand of NC_139707.1, from coordinate 1,351,113 downwards.
TTGGGGCGGGAACCCCTTTTGGTGTTTGAAGCATTATGTTACACTTTAGCTATTGAAAAATAGCAGATCTACAAGCTCATAGCGTGGCACTCGGTGAGCTTGTAGGTCTGCTATTTTTGAAAAATCATGAAAGTGTGGCACAAATCTTTGAATATATATTCTTTCAGCGCGAACATTTTTTACTCAAATCTTCTGCTTCTGGGGGGTGTGGGGGGAGGGGTCCCTGGAACAACATATTTTCAGATGGGGGTCTGCGGCCAGTTACATATAATTTTTGGGGTCCTTGACATGAAATATTGAGCACCACTGATACAGAAACAGGTATTTCAGAAAACTGTCAGAATTTAGAAGACATTTTTTTTAATTTCGACGTCAGGCCTAAATGGGTTAAAATAGCCAATTACAAGCTCCGTTGTAACCAAATGGACCCAAAACAATCTCAGATTGAAAGGTGCAATAGACCACTAGATGTTGCTCTCTGAACACCTCTGTTTCATGAGGGTTCTTGCTTGACTCACATCTGTTCTGTAGGGCAGCAATATTATGCAGTTTGCAACGCTGCAATATGGTAGCCTGGCCAGTGTTCATTTTGACAGCTAATTCCAATTTAGTCTTTTGAATAACACACACTTTAGTTTTAGTCCTATTTTACTCATCTGAAATCGTCTAGTCTTAGTCTAGTCTTAGTGTTAGTCAACAAACCTGGTGGCAGCTTCCTCCAAGCGTTCCTTTAGGGGGGAAAGTACAAAGTTGCCCACCCCTGTATTATAACATTAATATACAGTATAGTCGGTGTCTGTGTTCCATGGTTCTATTTCTAACATTTTGAATGTACAGTGATTGATACAGACAGTGATTTACAGTGAGTGTTATGATGTTCACCATGATATACTAGAATGATAAACAGCATCTAAATCTAAACAGTGTTCTAAATGACATCATAGTCTAAAGACATGAGGATAGAAGTATTGATATATTTAACATGTCTATAATCTATCTATAGAGATGATAGAAGTATCAGTGTGTAACAATCGCCCTCTTCACAGCAAGGCAAATTATTAACTAAGGAATAAATCAGCAGGATGGTGGGGTTTACTCTGAACACTTTATGTAGGAAGTTGTAATTGACGAAATCACAGGTAAACAGTACACTTCACAATGACGTCTCTCCCTGTCTCTTTCCCTACTAAATTAAATAAACAAACAAGAAAACAAACTCAAACCAACAGTCAATAATTACATTCAAACCCCCCTCCCGCCCCAAACCAGTCCCAAAGTCAGCGAAACGCAACTGCGCGTCGAATTAAACAAATAATAAAAACTGCGTCCGACCTCCTCTTCCAACGAGTGATGTTTGGACGGAGTCTGTGGGAGAATGATGACAAAATGTGTTTAGTAAATATTTGGTGGGACTAAAACAGGCCGATGTGAGACATTAAGCAGCAGGTTTTGACTTGATTCATTGTTGTTCTACTTCCTACAGTGTGAATCATGGAGGAGAACGCTGGACTAAACCTCAACGCTGTGAACCTCAACTCCTTACAACACGTGAGTCTGTCTGTCTGTCTGTCTGTCTGTCTGTCTGTCTGTCTGTCTGTCTGTCTGTCTGTCTGTCTGTCTGTCTGTCTGTCTGTCTGTCTGGGATCTATCCTCGGACCCTCCTTTTCCCTCTACACCATATCGGCTGAAAATATCTGATCTTCAAGCTCACAACGTGTTGCGTTGCAACATGTTGTGGAACTGGGGGGGTTCCAGGGGGTCCTTGGGGGCTTCCAGGGGTCCGTGGAGGGTTCCAGGGGGTCCGTGGGGGGTTCCAGGGGTCTTTGACATCCTGACAGTTTTCTGAAAAAGCTCTGTTTCTATGTCAGTCGTTCTTCGATTTTTCAAAAATAGCAGACCTACAAGCTCGTAGCGCGCCACTCGGTGGCGCGCTATGAGCTTGTAGATCTGCTATTTTTCAATAGCTAAAGCATAACATGGTGCTAACACCAAAAGGGGTTCCCGCCCAAAATGGGAGGATGGGTTAAACACTTTATCCATATTTTATACGTTGGCTATTTAAAAATAGCAGATCTACAAGCTCACAGCGCATCACTGCGTGCTGCGCTTTGAGCTTGTACATCTGATACTGTGTGTGTGTGTGTGTGTGTGTGTGTGTGCACGTGCGGTCACGTATCATTCAGTGAAGGATGTATTTAATGTACTGTGTTGTTTTCTCATCAGATTTCCAGCGTCTCACTCTGGACACAAACACAGCAAACCCTTTCCTCTCTCTGTCTGAGAACAACAGGAAGGTGACCCGTCAGGATGGTCAGCGTCATTCATATCCTGATCATCCTGACAGGTTTGATAGACATGCTCAGGTTCTGAGTTCAGAGAGTCTAGATGAACGCTGCTACAGTGAGGTACAGTTCAGTGGAGCGGTTAGGATAGGAGTGACTGACGGAGACATCGGTAGGAAAGGAGCGGGTCTGGACTGTAGGCTTGGAGAGAATGAACGGTCCTGGTGTCTGCACTGTTCTGATGGTCAGAGTCGTAACTATTACTTTGTCATACACAATAGTAAGCAGACTATCCTTCCTATCGAACCCTCTGGCTCCAACAGAGTAGCCGTGTATCTGGACCGTCCCGCCGGGACTCTGTCCTTCTACAGAGTGTTAGAGGACACTCTGACTCACCTGTACACCGTGCAGAGCACGTTCACTCAACCGCTCTACGCTGGGTTTGAGTTGAACACTGACTCCTCTGTGTCTCTGTGTGAGGACAGACGGGCTGTGAGGACAGACAGACGGGCTGTGAGGACAGACAGACGGGCTGTGAGGACAGACAGACAGGCTGTGAGGACAGACAGACAGACAGGCTGTGAGGACAGACAGACAGGCTGTGAGGACAGACAGGCTGTGAGGACAGACAGGCTGTGAGGACAGACAGACAGGCTGTGAGGACAGACAGACAGGCTGTGAGGACAGACAGACAGGCTGTGAGGACAGACAGACAGGCTGTGAGGACAGACAGACAGGCTGTGAGGACAGACAGACAGGCTGTGAGGACAGACAGGCTGTGAGGACAGACAGACAGGCTGTGAGGACAGACAGACAGGCTGTGAGGACAGACAGGCTGTGAGGACAGACAGACAGGCTGTGAGGACAGACAGACAGGCTGTGAGGACAGACAGACGGTGTGTTGTATCATAATGTAATAATCAGGAACAGGTGTGGTGGGGGGGGGGGGGTGTTTACATAATCAATATGTTTTGGTTTCCATGGAGTCACTGTTAGGGTCATCTGGGGTCACCATTAGGGTCATCTGGGGTCACGGTTAGGGTCATCTGGGGTCACCGTTGGGGTCATTTGGGGTCACCGTTAGGGTCATCTGGGGTCACCGTTAGGGTCATCTGGGGTCGTTGACATGTAAAAGTAGCACAGTGGTTCTCAACCTGTGGGTCGAGACCCTCTTATTTTCTTAAGATTAGTTTTTGGCTTTTCTATTGTATTGTATTCTATTTATATTCTATAACAATCATATACCTCAAGGAAACACACACACACACACACACACAAACACACACAGACACACACACACACACACACACACACACACACACACACACACACACACACACACACACACACACAGTGTGATGTGCATTGGGTCCAGATGGTTCAAATGGAACCAAATGGACCGCGACGGGGCACGGCACCTCCAATAAACATCCACCCAATCCACTTCTCTCCACCTGAGTCGTGCCCTGAGAGACAAAGACTTTGAGAAGCTGTCCAGTGTTGTCCAGTGTGTCGCAGCGTGAGCTTGTAGATCGGCTATTTGGTGTAAAAACAGTCATTACGACCGCATCAAGGCCCGCCAAATGTTTTATTCCAAAGACTGACTAAAACTAAAACAGAAATGTGCTGCCCAAAACAACACTGTTGTCACAATGCTGTTATCTTATATAACTATATATTTGTTGTTCTATTTGAGATGTGTTGATTAAAAACATATTTACATTTCATGCTGTTGAACGCCTTCTTTGACCCTCCTATCATGTCCTATGACCCTTCTTTGAGGGGCGCTAGTCCCTCCTATCAGCAGCTTTTCAGGGTGAGTGTGACCCTCCTATGAGCAGCTTTTCAGGGTGTGTGTGACCCTCCTATGAGCAGCTTTTCAGGGTGTGTGTGACCCTCCTATGAGCAGCTTTTCAGGGTGTGTGTGACCCTCCTATCAGCAGCTTTTCAGGGTGAGTGTGACCCTCCTCTGAACAGCTTTTCAGGGTGTGTGTGACCCTCCTATGAGCAGCTTTTCAGGGTGTGTGTGACCCTCCTATGAGCAGCTTTTCAGGGTGAGTGTGACCCTCCTATCAGCAGCTTTTCAGGGTGAGTGTGACCCTCCTATCAGCAGCTTTTCAGGGTGAGTGTGACCCTCCTCTGAACAGCTTTTCAGGGTGAGTGTGACCCTCCTCTGAACAGCTGTTCAGGGTGAGTGTGACCCTCCTCTGAACAGCTTTTCAGGGTGAGTGTGACCCTCCTATGAGCAGCTTTTCAGGGTGAGTGTGACCCTCCTATGAGCAGCTTTTCAGGGTGAGTGTGACCCTCCTATGAGCAGCTTTTCAGGGTGAGTGTGACCCTCCTATGAGCAGCTGTTCAGGGTGAGTGTGACCCTCCTATCAGCAGCTTTTCAGGGTGAGTGTGACCCTCCTCTGAACAGCTGTTCAGGGTGAGTGTGACCCTCCTCTGAGCAGCTTTTCAGGGTGAGTGTGACCCTCCTATGAGCAGCTTTTCAGGGTGAGTGTGACCAGAACGCAAACATTGAAGCTAAAAGTGAGGGCAGAAAGATTGAAGACGGAAACGGTGAGGACACAACATTGCGATTGGCCGGAATGACATTCCGGATGATTTGATTGGTTGAACACGGCAAGTGATGTATGATGAATGATAAGAGCGCCCCTCACTTCACACGGGTGTGATTTTTATTTTTCCTAACCCATTTTGGCCTGACGTCGAAATTTGAAAAATGTCTTCAAAATCCTGAAAATCCTTATGTTTCTGTGTGCTCAATATTTCATGTCAAGGACCCCAAAATAATGTCATTGGCCACCGACCCCCATCTGAACATATGTTGTTCCAGGGACCCCTCAGAAGCAAAGATTTTAGTTAAAATGTTCACTCTGTAATAATATATATTCAAACATTTTCACGATGTTTCAAAAATAGCAGATCTACAAGCTCATAGCGGTGGCGCGCTATGAGCTTGTATAGATCTGCTATTTTTCAATAGCTAAAGTATAACATAATGCTTAAAACAACAAAATGGGTTAATGAAAGATGTTATACTTCCAGATTACTTCCATGTGTAACTATCATACCATGCGTTGGTACACTTTAAACTCCAGCTTCTCGCTCAAATGTTTTCAAAAACATGTTTAACTAGAAAAAGTGCCCTTCTGGGCACAGGTCTCCACCAGGATAGGAATGTAGGACATTGATCACATGACTATGGAGATCATGTGTACCGATTTGCGTGAAATTTGGATAAAATCTGAAGGAGTAATAATAGAAAATGTGTTTTACATATGTCGGCCTCCTGGTGGCGCTATAAAGAGCAGATGTGAAAAATTCCAGGCAAAGGTTTTTCCTTGGCCTCTAGGGAGTTGGCATACAAAGTTATCCACAGATCCGTGCAGTTAGAGGTAAAAACACTTTTCGGCCAGTTATAGCGCCACCTTGAGGCTGAGTTGAAATTGCTCATGTGGCATTTCGTCCTCGGCCTAGTGGGAATGTGGGTGCACAATTTCACGGAAATCACGCGATGTGTTCATGATTTGCAGCATTTTGTTTGAAACTGAGCACTCCTGTGAACTTTGGAAGCCAATCTTAACCAATCAGGATGGAGTCTGAGAAAGACCGGTTTCGTTGAATGGCTCTAGAGAGACTGTGTACCAATTTGCGTGATGTTTGGACAAAATCTGTAGGTGTACTGTGCAAAAACTTGTTTTGCACAAAGCGGCCTCCTGGTGGCGCTATAACGGGCCGTTCTGGAAAGTTTGGGGCAGAGGTTCATCGTTGGCATCCAGGGAGTGTGTGTGCAAAATGTGGCATCGACCGGGTTAACGGTGGCCGAGATTAGCTGCTCACGGACACACGGACGGACGGACGGAGTGCAAAACATACTCTCCCCCCATGCCTTCGGCCTGGTGGAGACAATAAACATAGACATTGTTTAGCTGTAAATTAACATTGCGTGTGTGTTTACGTCGTGGCTGTCATGTTTAATTATAATAAACATAAACATTGTTTAGCTGTAAGTGAACATTGCGTGTGTGTTTACATCGTGGCTGTCATGTTTAATTATAATAAACATAAACATTGTTTAGCTGTAAATGAACATTGCGTGTGTGTTTACGTCGTGGCTGTCATGTTTAATTATAATAAACATAAACATTGTTTAGCTGTAAATGAACATTGCGTGTGTGTTTACGTCGTGGCTGTCATGTTTAATTATAATAAACATAAACATTGTTTAGCTGTAAATGAACATTGCGTGTGTGTTTACGTCGTGGCTGTCATGTTGGAAACGGCAGTAAATCAAGCGGGCGCAGCTGGTGCTCCGAGGCTTTGATTAGGCATCGGTCTGTGTTACGGTTACGTAAGAACTTATTTCTTACGCTCCGTAAGAACTTAATCACACCCGTGTGAAGTGAGGGGCGCTAATATATTAAAGTAATCAAAACTCATGTTGATTATATAGGTGATGTAAAACAAACATTACATTCTCTTTATTGTTAATGGCATTTAATGTCTGTGTTTAGGGACAAGATGACGTACATTTTCCCTTCGTTGTCAAGGGTTAGGGTTAGTGGCGTTAGTAGGCTACTAATGGTGTTTTTAAAACAAACACTGAACTAAAAACAAACATTAAACCTGTATATATACCATAGACTGTAAAAAATATGGACAAAGCGTTCCCCGGGTCTAACATGAACGTAAAATGAAGCCTGTAATAATATGCTAATTCCTGATGTAAGTCGCCATCTTTCTAGAGCCGTTTGGTACCAGCTGGCCATTGGCTGGCTCCGTTTGGGTCCAGCTGGCCATTGGCTGCCCAGACAACGAGGCGGGACTTCCCCCCCTTCTTCTCCGTTGGTTTTTATTTTGACTCGAGTGGGAGGAGAAGACTCTTGAGTGGGAGGGGAATCCCGATCATAGACGGTAACGGTAGCCACGCCCCTCAGAACATACGCGACTTTATGGTCATTATTTTAATTAATGGGACCATAATTTTCCAAAAAGAATATTATGACATTAGAAATGAGACTTTAAACTAGTGACTGGAAGAGGAAAGTATTCATGACCATGTTTATTAAGGTAATACAGTCTAGGTGAAGTTGGGCCAAAATACATGGGCCTCTATGGAGCTATGGGGCTTTTTGGGTCCAGTCCAGCGCCACAACAGGCCATTATATGAACTACCGATTTCAAATGAGGCTTCACGAAATATCTGGCTGACTGCCCCCCTGATATATACTCACAAACAGACCTGCTGAATTCAGCCATTGACCAATCAGAATCAAGCATTCAACCTAGCCATGTAATAAGCTATACTATAGGCCAGTGGTCCCCAAAACCTTTCATGTCAAGGACCCCCAAATTGACCCCAATTAGAAAATATATGACAGGGACCCCCGTAATATAATAAATATATGACAGGGACCCCCGTAATATAATAAATATATGAGAGGGACCCCCGTAATATAATAAATATATGACAGGGACCCCCGTAATAGAATAAATATATGACAGAGAACCTGCTTTGCCTTATTTATGACTGCTATACTTCCAGCCACTTTGTACTTGGCGTTAGTAATGTGTGGTTTCCAGCTAAGCCTGTCCTCTATTGTCACGCCCAGAAATGTATTTCCACGGACCCGGTCAATAGCAATCCCATCAATATGTATATCTACCTGTGTGTTAGTCCTGGGATTACCAAATGGTATAAGCTCTGTCTGGCTCACATTTAAAGATAATGTATTATAATCAAACCATAACTTTAATTTACTTAATTCTTCATTGATGTCAACCTGCAGTTTATCCAGATTATCACCAGAGCAAAATGCATTAGTGTCGTCTGCAGAAAGTATTAGTGACGGGCGGCAGCTTTGATATTCTGTAAATATCATTGATATAAAGAATAAATAGTTTGGGCCCCAGTACTGACCCCTGGGGTCCAGCTTCACAAACTGTTGCCGTCTGTCCAAGTAACTTTTAATCCAGTTTATTGCAATGCCTCTGATACCAGTTTTCTCCAGTTTATTTACTAATGTGTTGTGTTGTGATGGATAGTGTCAAAAGCTTTTTTTGAGGTAAATGAATATTCCTATTGCGTACTGCCGATTATCAATGCGTCTGTGATTCTTTCTATGGATTCCATCAATGCATGAGATGTTGATCTGTTCTTTCTGAAACCATATTGACTCTCTGAGAGTATATTAAATCTGTCAAAGAATGAACCTATGAAGTCTGCTGTTAAAACGTTTCTCCAATATCTTTGAGAATTGTGGCAGTAATGAGAAAGGTCTGTACAGTTTGTGAAGTGGTGTTTGCTCCCATTTTTATACAGTAGAATGACCTTTGCTATTTGCATTTATTGGTCTGGAAATGAACCTGTTTGGAATGATACATTAGGCCTACATTATGTCTGTAAATGGCCTAGAAATCCCCCCCAATGACCTGTTTGACCAGTGACATGTCAATATCATTATAGTCGGTAGATGTTTTGTTTTGACTGTTTTTGACTATGTCCAAAATGTCAATTTCCTTCAATTCACTCAAGAACATTGAGCAAGGATTTCTATCAACCATTCCCCCCACATGTTCACCACCTGATCCTCGGTCCTGAACCATTCCCCCCACATGTTCACCACCTGATCCTCGGTCCTGAACCATTCCCCCCCACATGTTCACCACCTGATCCTCGGTCCTGAACCATTCCCCCCCACATGTTCACCACCTGATCCTCGGTCCTGAACCATTCCCCCCCACATGTTCACCACCTGATCCTCGGTCCTGAACCATTCCCCCCCACATGTTCACCACCTGATCCTCGGTCCTGAACCATTCCCCCCCACATGTTCACCACCTGATCCTCGGTCCTGAACCATTCCCCCCCACATGTTCACCACCTGATCCTCGGTCCTGAACCATTCCCCCCACATGTTCACCACCTGATCCTCGGTCCTGAACCATTCCCCCCCACATGTTCACCACCTGATCCTCGGTCCTGAACCATTCCCCCCACATGTTCACCATCTGATCCTCGGTCCTGAACCATTCCCCCCCACATGTTCACCACCTGATCCTCGGTCCTGAACCATTCCCCCCACATGTTCACCATCTGATCCTCGGTCCTGAACCATTCCCCCCCACATGTTCACCATCTGATCCTCGGTCCTGAACCATTCCCCCCACATGTTCACCATCTGATCCTCGGTCCTGAACCATTCCCCCCCACATGTTCACCACCTGATCCTCGGTCCTGAACCATTCCCCCCACATGTTCACCATCTGATCCTCGGTCCTGAACCATTCCCCCCACATGTTCACCATCTGATCCTCGGTCCTGAACCATTCCCCCCCACATGTTCACCATCTGATCCTCGGTCCTGAACCATTCCCCCCCACATGTTCACCACCTGATCCTCGGTCCTGAACCATTCCCCCCCACATGTTCACCACCTGATCCTCGGTCCTGAACCATTCCCCCCACATGTTCACCACCTGATCCTCGGTCCTGAACCATTCCCCCCACATGTTCACCATCTGATCCTCGGTCCTGAACCATTCCCCCCCACATGTTCACCACCTGATCCTCGGTCCTGAACCATTCCCCCCCACATGTTCACCACCTGATCCTCGGTCCTGAACCATTCCCCCCCACATGTTCACCACCTGATCCTCGGTCCTGAACCATTCCCCCCCACATGTTCACCACCTGATCCTCGGTCCTGAACCATTCCCCCCCACATGTTCACCACCTGATCCTCGGTCCTGAACCATTCCCCCCACATGTTCACCACCTGATCCTCGGTCCTGAACCATTCCCCCCCACATGTTCACCACCTGATCCTCGGTCCTGAACCATTCCCCCCACATGTTCACCATCTGATCCTCGGTCCTGAACCATTCCCCCCCACATGTTCACCACCTGATCCTCGGTCCTGAACCATTCCCCCCACATGTTCACCATCTGATCCTCGGTCCTGAACCATTCCCCCCCACATGTTCACCATCTGATCCTCGGTCCTGAACCATTCCCCCCACATGTTCACCATCTGATCCTCGGTCCTGAACCATTCCCCCCCACATGTTCACCACCTGATCCTCGGTCCTGAACCATTCCCCCCACATGTTCACCACCTGATCCTCGGTCCTGAACCATTCCCCCCCACATGTTCACCACCTGATCCTCGGTCCTGAACCATTCCCCCCCACATGTTCACCACCTGATCCTCGGTCCTGAACCATTCCCCCCCACATGTTCACCACCTGATCCTCGGTCCTGAACCATTCCCCCCCACATGTTCACCACCTGATCCTCGGTCCTGAACCATTCCCCCCACATGTTCACCATCTGATCCTCGGTCCTGAACCATTCCCCCCACATGTTCACCATCTGATCCTCGGTCCTGAACCATTCCCCCCCACATGTTCACCACCTGATCCTCGGTCCTGAACCATTCCCCCCCACATGTTCACCATCTGATCCTCGGTCCTGAACCATTCCCCCCACATGTTCACCACCTGATCCTCGGTCCTGAACCATTCCCCCCCACATGTTCACCACCTGATCCTCGGTCCTGAACCATTCCCCCCACATGTTCACCACCTGATCCTCGGTCCTGAGTTCTACTGCCTAGATCAGGGCAGGTATACTAGAAAAGGTATACTACATGTAACTGCATTAATGTTGACTGTTGTTATTGGTGTTTTTTTAGAAGTTGAAGTGAAATATTGGTCCATTAATGATGTAAAGTCCAATGTTGACTTGTCATCTGACAGCAGAGTTCAACACTTCCATTCATACAACACATGTTTGTTACCGTATTAAATAGTATGTTTGTTACCTTGTTAAAAATAAATAAAGATTAAGATCCTTGAGTAAAACAAAGTGTTGTGTGTGTGTAGAACAGGACGTTGTCATGGGTTATGCTTTACATTAGATTGTGCATTACATTCACCCACATTATATATTTAATTTTTGTTTTGTTTTTTGTTTTATTCTGAACAAAAATAGCAGATCTACAAGCTCATAGCGTGCCACCGAGTGGCGCGCTATGAGCTTGTAGGTCAGGTCTGCTATTTTTGAAAAATCGAAGAACGACTGACATTTTTAGAATCTGATCTCAGGTCAGAATGGGTTCATCAGACCAGTGTGTGTCCAGTGGAAACCTCGTATGAATCTGATCTCAGGTCAGAACGGGTTAAACCACATATGCTTCCATAAATTGGGCTACCCCAGATGTCGGCTCCCTGCTTTTTGACATGGCATGCTCAGAATAGTGATGCTATAAGGGTTCATAAACGGTAAGGAGAGGCTACTCCTAATGCTTTATATAACAATCATAGCACTAATTAGGCCAAGTATTTTAATTATTATTCTAGTCACAACTCATCTATGATGAGGGAGGCATTCTCAAGAAGCGCTGTGAATGATCATGCTGTAAAATGACTTGGCTTATTAGGGCAACTAATGTAATATTATGCTATTTCATAATTCCTGGACACTCACACTTTTATTATGTTATCTCCAAAATACGAAGAAGGAAAACAACCGCACACTGTCTTCAAATGCAGTGTCCAACTTTTATTTACAGGGAAATAGCAACGTTTGGGCCTATGCGGCCTTCATCAGGCTATCTTTATGAACACAACGTTTGGGCCTATGCAGCCTTCATCAGGCTATCTCTATGAACACAACGTTTGGGCCTATGCGGCCTTCATCAGGCTATCTCTATGAACACAACGTTTGGGCCTATGCGGCCTTCATCAGGCTATCTCTATGAACACAACGTTTGGGCCTATGCGGCCTTCATCAGGCTATCTTTATGGACACAACGTTTGGGCCTATGCGGCCTTCATCAGGCTATCTCTATGAAGACAACGTTTGGGCCTATGCAGCCTTCATCAGGCTATCTCTATGAACACAACGTTTGGGCCTATGCAGCCTTCATCAGGCTATCTCTATGAACACAACGTTTGGGCCTATGCGGCCTTCATCAGGCTATCTCTATGAACACAACGTTTGGGCCTATGCGGCCTTCATCAGGCTATCTCTATGAACACAACGTTTGGGCCTATGCGGCCTTCATCAGGCTATCTTTATGGACACAACGTTTGGGCCTATGCGGCCTTCATCAGGCTATCTCTATGAAGACAACGTTTGGGCCTATGCGGCCTTCATCAGGCTATCTCTATGAACACAACGTTTGGGCCTATGCGGCCTTCATCAGGCTATCTCTATGAACACAACGTTTGGGCCTATGCAGCCTTCATCAGGCTATCTTTATGAACACAACGTTTGGGCCTATGCAGCCTTCATCAGGCTATCTCTATGAAGACAACGTTTGGGCCTATGCGGCCTTCATCAGGCTATCTCTATGAACACAACGTTTGGGCCTATGCGGCCTTCATCAGGCTATCTCTATGAACACAACGTTTGGGCCTATGCGGCCTTCATCAGGCTATCTTTATGAACACAAATGAGAAAGCATCCTTTTTGTAGGCTGTCTGGCCTAAGGGTAAGCCTATCAGAACAAACGAAATGACATGACATCACTCAACTTAAGGTGACAGGTACTCATGTGGTTAAATGAGAACTAAAAAGTCATATAAACAACTCAATACACCCGTGCAAAGTAATAAGAAAAGAAAATCATAATAATCCATATTAATCATGACAGTATACAAATGATAATATTATTAAATAAAGTATACAAAAATCATGATCAAGAAACATATTGCAGGTTGAAACTCCATGAAAAACTTTCCCTGTGAAAGAGAAAAGGGAACAGTTTACAAGAGGTTAAAACCAGGTACAAAATCAAATCATCAACAATACAATAAGTTAAAAACTATATGGAGCAAACTGAAGGATAAAAACAAAGATCACAGCATGACATTTAATAAGAGTCCATCATTAAGGCCTCTAGGTGCCAATGTTTGGAGTGTGAAGATCCAGAATGCTTCACCTCTTTTTAACAGCAAATCATGATCGCCACCTCTGTGTGGCGGATCAACTTGTTCAATGCCGCAGAAACGTAAAGAAGAAATGTCATGCTTGTGATCGTTGAAATGTACCGCCACTGGGTAGTCTCTATCATTTCTTCTAATAGAGCTTTTGTGCTCGCTTATCCTTATCTTCAGTTTCCTAGTGGTTTTGCCCACATAGGCTAGACCACAAGGACAGCGCAGCATGTAAATGACGTGAGTGGAAGTGCAATTGAATTAAGTAATGACACGGTTAAAAGCTTTGCTTTTCATCTCCAAAATACAAAATGTCTGATCTAGTGTCTGTACATCATGAACAATCCAGCTTTTTTTAGCTCATAGGTTTGCCTAAATGGTGCATTTATGTAACGCTTTTTTATCCAAAGCGCTTTACAGAGATTGTGCATAACACATTCACCCATTATTCACACACAGATTCATACTGTAACTGTACACCGATGGCGGAGGGTTTTCGAGGTATCCATGCAAGGCGCCAACCTGCTCATCGGGAGCAGCTAGAGTTTCAGAGGTCTTGCTCAAGGACACTTTGACACTATAACTCTGGGACCCCCCTTTCCACCGGTTGGTTCAGTTAGTTTTGGTTCTTAGTCCATGAGCGCAGATGAGGACTTCAAGAGCACAAGGGCTTCATTGTGCCAATAGAAGTCAAATCAATCGAGCTTTATTTTTGAGTGGTGCAACCACTCCAGGGAACAGCAATGTCCGTGTTCACCTATGTGACGTTAATGAGCACCAGTTGTATGACTATACCAGTAGGGGAGCTGTTGTGCCAGAAACGGAGAGAGAGACAGTGCTGCACTGTTGCCTGCTAATGAGAGAGAGAGAGAGGAGGAGGGGGGGGGGGGGTGGGGGGGGGGAGGGGTGAGTTGCACCGCTCAATTTACACGGGTGTGATTTTTATATATAGCACAATTCAGACAATTATAGTTCAAAGTGTAGTTCAAAGTAGTATCTAATTTAGATAACATTGTATGTAGACATATAGCACTATATAGTATATGTTTCATTATAGATATTCTTCTTATAGCTTTAACCCATTCTGAACGGGAACCCATTTTGGTGTTAGCATCATGTTATGCTTTAGCTATTGAAAAATAGCAGATCTACAAGCTCATATCGCGCCACCGAGTGGCGCGATATGAGCTTGTAGGTCTGCTATTTTTTGAAAAATCGAAGAACGACTGAGATTTTTAGAATCTGATCTCAGGTCAGAATGGGTTCATCAGACCAGTGTGTGTCCAGTGGAAACCTCGTATGAATCTGATCTCAGGTCAGAATGGGTTCATCAGACCCAGTGTGTGTCTAGTGGAAACCTCGTATGAATCTGATCTCAGGTCAGAATGGGTTCATCAGACCAGTGTGTGTCCAGTGGAAACCTCGTATGAATCTGATCTCAGGTCAGAATGGGTTAATATGTATAATTCATGATGACTCTTTGATGTACCATGTTTTTTGTTCTTGCTTACTGTAAATCGCTCGATTAATCTATTCATTAAGAGCGTCTAAATGCCTAAATTGTAAATTGTAAAGTGCTTCACAGGAAGAAGAAATATTGCGATTTTGCCACCAAGTTACTTAAAATTTAAAATTATATAATAATATTTCAAAACAATTTAATATAAACCATGCAAAGTTGAATCATACACTTCAATGCAGCCAGATACTGTTACGTCAGTCAATCTTTACTGTCATGAAATGAATGAATAAATAAATAAAGTGTGTGTGTGTGTGTGTGTGTGTGTGTGTGTGTGTGTGTGTGTGTGTGTGTGTGTGTGTGTGTGTGTGTGTGTGTGTGTGTGTGTGTGTGTGTGTGTGTGTGTGTGTGTGTGTGTGTGTGTGTGTGTGTGTGTGTGTGTGTGTGTGTGTGTTTCCTTGAGCTGTGGTGGGATCATAGGAGATCCATATAGCCTGGGTACCCCCAATGTTGTCCAGCAGGGGGAGGTGTTTTACCAGGCTAGGATCCAGACGCATGTGCATATATTTAAGTCATCAGGACGCCCAACGCCAGCTTTTGGCAACACGCCAACAAACACTCAACACGCTGCTGTAGTGTTTGTTACAACAGGCCCGGCCGTTTGTTTTCATAAATAACTCGTAATGTAACATTTAATTGACATGGACATCGAGTAGAGTCGTCAGTGTTTTTAACCAGGCTGGTGGAAAACAAAAACATAAACAAAGCTTCTACAATGAGAAGCTGTGGAAACAGAAGTCTTCACTCTGCAGCCTATCGACCTCAGGTGAGTCAGTGTTTGCAGGTGTTCGCTTATTTTAGCTCAGTTGGTTTTCAACCCTTTTCACATCAAGGTTCATCAGCCTATATTTATTCTCCATTTGAGCCACGGAGAATTATAGTCTCTTATCAGACCCAAGAACTATTAGAATATTTTGTTTTCCTTGGATAAGATTGATTGAAGTATTTATCAACAGTTTGCAGAATGGCTATACATAATATTTCACATGAAAGCACAACTCGATACAAAGACTGTTACTGTGGAGTGGAACGACAAATAAAGCATTACACTTGTTTACATCATTCATCAGAACATTTAGAGACGGTAACAAATACACTTAAGATTTTGTCCACAATTCCATGCTGTATTGATGTTGGTACCATTATGAGAGATAACAGGCTGTATTGATGTTGGTACCATTAGGAGAGATAACAGGCTGTATTGATGTTGGTACCATTAGGAGAGATAACAGGCTGTATTGATGTTGGTACCATTAGGAGAGATAACAGGTTGTATTGATGTTGGTACCATTAGGAGAGATAACAGGCTGTATTGATGTTGGTACCATTAGGAGAGATAACAGGCTGTATTGATGTTGGTACCATTAGGAGAGATAACAGGCTGTATTAATGTTGGTACCATTAGGAGAGATAACAGGCTGTATTGATGTTGGTACCATTAGGAGAGATAACAGGCTGTATTGATGTTGGTACCATTAGGAGAGATAACAGGTTGTATTGATGTTGGTACCATTAGGAGAGATAACAGGCTGTATTGATGTTGGTACCATTAGGAGAGATAACAGGCTGTATTGATGTTGGTACCATTAGGAGAGATAACAGGCTGTATTGATGTTGGTACCATTAGGAGAGATAAATGGCTGTATTGATGTTGGTACCATTAGGAGAGATAACAGGCTGTATTGATGTTGGTACCATTAGGAGAGATAACAGGCTGTATTGATGTTGGTACCATTAGGAGATATAACAGGCTGTATTGATGTTGGTACCATTAAGAGAGATAACAGGCTGTATTGGTGTTGGTACCATTAGGAGAGATAACAGGCTGTATTGATGTTGGTACCATTAGGAGAGATAACAGGCTGTATTGATGTTGGTACCATTAGGAGAGATAACAGGCTGTATTGATGTTGGTACCATTAGGAGAGATAACAGGCTGTATTGGTGTTGGTACCATTAGGAGAGATAACAGGCTGTATTGATGTTGGTACCATTAGGAGAGATAACAGGCTGTATTGATGTTGGTACCATTAGGAGAGATAACAGGCAAACGTTGTTCAAAATGACAATTATTTATTAAGCCCTAATGCAGATATTTAACAATAATGTTACTCTGACGTGTCCATTTGGTTTAAATAAGGGTCCATTTGGTTATGGGGACCACCTGGAAGGACCAACCAACACAAAATGTATGTCAAATTGGAAATACTCCAGCAAATAAAAGCTTCATATCACATCACACAAAACAACAATGCTTCCAACTAACTAGTTGCTGCTTTATCAATGCTTCTAAGTTATAGAAGCAATTCCATCAATTCCTTTAATGATAAGCAGTTGATTAGCTAAGCTAGTGCACCATTGGTCCTTCCAGGTGGTCCCCTTAACCAAATGGACCCTTATTAGATCTTTAACTCTTGAGATAGTAGAATTAAACCAGATCTGTGTGTGTGTGTGTGTGTGTGTGTGTGTGTGTGTGTGTGTGTGTGTGTGTGTGTGTGTGTGTGTGTGTGTGTGTGTGTGTGTGTGTGTGTGTGTGTGTGTGTGTGTGTGTGTGTGTGTGTGTGTGTGTGTGCGCGCACACGGAAATAGCATATTGTCACCACAGTGTCATTGTTGTGCAGCCTAACACACAGACAGAGGCCAGGGAGGAGAGACAGTACAGTACAGTAGGGTGTGATTTTTTTTAAATTAATCTCTGAATGTATTGGGCCTTTTGAAATATAGTGGAATAGTGAAATTAATTTATGATTAAGAGTCATTTAGCTGCATAATGCGATGAATCTAGAGTTGCAATCTACCCTCCATTGACATCCCATTGATCCAAATTACAATATGTTGTTCCAGGGACCCCCCCCAGTAGCAAAGATTTGAGTTAAAAACGTTCACTCTGAAAGAATATACTGTATATTCAAAGATTTGTGCCACATTTTCATTCACGATTTTTCAAAAATAGCAGACCTACAAGCTCGTAGCGCGCCACCGAGTGGCGCGCTACGAGCTTGTGGTCTGCTATTTTTCAATAGCTAAATTATAACACAATGTTTAAAACACCAAAAGGGTACTTAGTTCCCGCCCCAAAATGGGTTAATAGATGAAAGGTCTCCTCTCTGTATAAACAGGGACACGCTGTTCAGAGAAGACTTCAGTTTGGGTCGGCTGAAGGAGAGGTTCTGTGAGCTGCAGGAGAGGTTCTGTGAGCTGCAGGCTGAAGGAGAGGTTCTGTGAGCTGCAGGCTGAAGGAGAGGTTCTGTGAGCTGCAGGCTGAAGGAGAGGTTCTGTGAGCTGCAGGCTGAAGGAGAGGTTCTGTGAGCTGCAGGCTGAAGGAGAGGTTCTGTGAGCTGCAGGCGCTGAGTGACGCCAACTGTCTGCTTCTGTCCTACCAGTGTAAAGGTGAAGGTGTCCTTCTGAATGTTCTATTGAGATATTTATATCCAGTGTAAAGGTGAAGGTGTCCTTCTGAATGTTCTATTGAGATATTTATATCCAGTGTAAAGATGGAGGTGTCCTTCTGAATGTTCTATTGAGATATTTATATCCAGTGTAAAGATGGAGGTGTCCTTCTGAATGTTCTATTGAGATATTTATATCCAGTGTAAAGGTGAAGGTGTCCTTCTGAATGTTCTATTGAGATATTTATATCCAGTGTAAAGGTGAAGGTGTCCTTCTGAATGTTCTATTGAGATATTTATATCCAGTGTAAAGGTGAAGGTGTCCTTCTGAATGTTCTATTGAGATATTTATATCCAGTGTAAAGATGGAGGTGTCCTTCTGAATGTTCTATTGAGATATTTATATCCAGTGTAAAGGTGAAGGTTGTCCTTCTGAATGTTCTATTGAGATATTTATATCCAGTGTAAAGGTGAAGGTGTCCTTCTGAATGTTCTATTGAGATATTTATATCCAGTGTAAAGATGGAGGTGTCCTTCTGAATGTTCTATTGAGATATTTATATCCAGTGTAAAGGTGAAGGTGTCCTTCTGAATGTTCTATTGAGATATTTATATCCAGTGTAAAGGTGAAGGTTGTCCTTCTGAATGTTCTATTGAGATATTTATATCCAGTGTAAAGGTGAAGGTGTCCTTCTGAATGTTCTATTGAGATATTTATATCCAGTGTAAAGGTGAAGGTGTCCTTCTGAATGTTCTATTGAGATATTTATCCGTCCCACTTGGATATTCAATGTGTCAGGATATTGTCAAGTTTCCTCAGAACGTCACAGCGCCCAGCGACCGACAGTACAAGACTGGTTATACTGGTCAGTTCCCAGTGACCACAGTGGGAGACTGTGGTTGTACTGGTCAGTTCCCAGTGACCACAGTGGGAGACTGTGGTTGTACTGGTCAGTTCCCAGTGACCGACAGTACAAGACTGTGGTTGTACTGGTCAGTTCCCAGTGACCGACAGTACAAGACTGTGGTTGTACTGGTCAGTTCCCAGTGACCGACAGTACAAGACTGGTTATACTGGTCAGCTCCCAGTGACCGACGGTACAAGACTGTGGTTGTACTGGTCAGCTCCCAGTGACCGACGGTACAAGACTGTGGTTGTACTTAGGGCTGACCCTAAAAAATCGATTAATCGACGTTCAATCGATACGCTCGGGAATCGATTTTTACATTTTTAATCGAATAGTCATAAAAAAAAAACGGCCGCTTTTGGTCCGCGAGACGGCCCCATTTGGTCCGCGAGCCATGCTTGCGCCTCGCAGCACCTCGCAACGCCGCCTCTTTCCCTGTGTTAAAAACAAGGAAGCGCACCACAGCTCAGTGGACATTAAATATAGGCTACCATGTTTTATAAGTCATATAAAAACATTACTTACACCCAAATGAAAATATAAAGTTCACAGATTATAGATCACATGGAATTATAACAATCTGTTGAGTATTGCCTGAATAATGCCACTATAAAATCTCAACTTTTATCGACACGCCATTGCGCTGAGAACCTTGTGGAGCCATGGCGGTGTAGGCTACATTATACTTGTGAGGACCTGCTTGGATTCACATGGTGAGTGCGCGCACCGAAAATTCAAAGATCTGCAATCTCATGCGCTGCGTTGTGCATATTGGCTGAGTATAATGGCACGAATGAAACTAGGCCTATAGATTTATTTTGGCGATGCGGAGAACTGATTTTGACGTTGCCAGCGATATCTTTTTTTTTCTTGTCTGAAGACTGACCTGTTCCATCACTGTGAACTCCCATGCAGCAGAGCAGCTCCTACAGACCCAGACCAAAACACCTTTTCTATTTGGCATTTAATTGCACCTGATCGTATTATTGTAATTATGTAGCCTATTTGCCTGCGTTTTTTCTTTTAATTATCTTTTTATTTTGTGCGCCGATGGTGATGCTCCACTTGTTTCAGCCTGTAGGCCTACAGCACTTTGGTCAGCTTTTATTGTTTTAAATGTGCTATATAAATAAAGTTTGATTTAGGCCTATATTGGAGCAGGTGCTGGCAAATAACTAATTACTGTAATGCCATGCAGTGAAGTTGCGCAAATTTTAACTCAATTAGCAAGTGGAGCTGCTCTCATGCGCTCTGCACTGTCTGCAGCACAATGACTGCAGATCTCTTCTTAAAGTTTACTTATTATGGTTTACTTTCAACCATAAACCATAATATGATTGACAAACCTTGGATTATAATTCTTCATCGACCAACAGCGCATGCAGCATGACTATGAGGTCATTTAACTATGTGGGATTTCTCCATCGGCATCGCATGGGAAAAAAATGGGATTTCACTAGTGGCATTATTCAGGCAATACTCAACAGATTGTTATAATTCCAAGTGATCTATAATCTGTGACGTTTATATATTTTTTCCCATACACACACTCACAGTCACATTAACTTTATGATCAATCAAATTAACCGTGGTTGATTTTATTTCTTGAAGAGTTCATTCATGTTACCATTCGTTTACAATTGACAGAGGAGTTTGGATTATATATATTTAATTTTTATTTGATGGAGAGGTAATGCCTGTTTCAGGCGCTGTTTAATTGTTAAATAAAAGACCAATCCAATATGCGCTCCTCTCTATCTTCTGCAGCTATATCGCTGTTTTATTTTAAGCCTATAGTTCAGAGCCGAAGAGTTTGATCAATCCTCAAGGGGCCCCCCCCGCAGCCCCGCCTCCCCGCACCCCCCCCCCCCCCCCCCCCCCCCCCCCCCCGCCACAGCGCGGGAAAAAAATCAGTGTGTAGTCTCACTAGTCTTTGTAGGGTTAGGTCTCTTTGGTGAATTCTTGATCAGTGTTATTATGTCACGCCTCAAGAACAACTACAAAATAAACCCGATTAGCACTTTTTAACACCTCTTGGACGGCCGGTGTCTCTCAAGACAGACTGTTGCCTGAGGAACAACATGGGAGGCGCTGTTTTCCCGAATATTTGACGATGGGATTCTCAGATTGCCGGCGGAGAGGTCCAAAATGTTCGGAATTCCCAGAAAATATGTAATGTAAATGTAAAATGTCCACGAAAATCTTCATGGGGGCCTAAAGGGGCCCTGGGAATCTTCATGGGGGCTGTGGCCCCGTGGCCCCCACAGACTCTACGTCGTTGCTATAGTTCATTGGTCAGCCCTAAAGGCTTATCGTTTAAAATAAATGATACCAATCCAAGCATGCCTTTCTCTCCGCTATAGCGTTGTTTAAACCAAAGGGTCACTGCTCGCCTCGCGCGCCTCGCATCGCGCATCGCAGCTCCCAGTGACCGACAGTACAAGACTGTGGTTATACTGGTCAGCTCCCAGTGACCGACAGTACAAGACTGTGGTTGTACTGGTCAGCTCCCAGTGACCACAGTAGAAGACTGTGGTTGTACTGGTCAGCTCCCAGTGACCGACAGTACAAGACTGTGGTTGTACTGGTCAGCTCCCAGTGACCACAGTAGAAGACTGTGGTTGTACTGGTCAGCTCCCAGTGACCCAGCATTTAAAATATTTTCTAAAATCTACATCTGTCTTTCCCCACACAGAACCAATGGTTTACAGTAGAATTATGTCTGTCTCTCTCTCCACACAGAACCAATGGTTTACAGTAGAATTATGTCTGTCTCTCTCCCCTCACAGAACTGGTGGTTACGAACGTAACCCAGGTTATTTAAATAAAACTAGCGAAGCAACTCGCTTAAGGGAGATTGCGCCCTCTGGCGTGATCACAGAAGCATTACATCATACACTCACAAACAATGTAATTGGTTGGGTATGACCACATGGGCGCCTGACCCCTCCCTCTCTCACAGGTATCAGGCGCGTCCTACCATGTTGTCGCCATTCCAAGATAACATTGAAACTTCTCATGAGGCATGCTCACAAGAAGGGCGTTTTTGCGAGTTGCTTCGCTAGTTTTATTTAAATAACCTGGGTTACGTTCGTAACCACCAGTTATTATTAAATTAAAACAGCGCTCAGCAACTCGCTTAAGGGAGACATAATGCACTCCCTTCTTGTTATCACAAAGTCCAGACCCAGAGTCGTAAGGGTCCAGACCCACTGTTTGCAAGGTATATGAGAGTAGAAGATCTACCTCTCACATCAAAAAACCTCCTGACGGTCATCAACACGTCAAAGGTCATCGGAGTGTCAACACATCCCTCCAGGTTCTGACAGTCCATTATAGTTCCATAGAACGAGATTATCAGCACATCCCCTTGCCTACGGCGAGAGGGAGAGAGGAAAAACTGAACCTAGAGCCTGAGGAAACAAGGGACTCTTGTTCCTACTAAGAAGCTACACTCAAGACCGCACGCGCCACTGGCGCTGCTGTCACATCCAGTCTGTAAAAGGTCGCAAAAGTTGAAGAGGACCCCCAACTTGCTGCGGTACACACATCCTGAATGGAAACCCCCTTACAAAGGGCCCAGGATGTCGCCATGCCACGAGTAGAATGCGCCCTCACCCTCAGTGGAGGCTGCAGCCCTTTACTCGAGTACGACCGCTCTATAGCTTCCACTATCCATTGTGAAATCCTCACTTTGGATACAGCCTTTCCCAAAGATCTGGGGCCCCAGGAGACAAACAGTTGTGTCGTCTTCCTGTCAGTCGCTGTCCTATCCATATAGACTCTCAGAGCCCTTACCGGGCACAGAGTATGTCTCCTCTCATCCTCCACAGAGGCAAAAGGAGGCGGACAGAATTCCACCAAGTCCACTGGCACGCGATCGGCCAGTTGGTTCTTGGGCACGAATGCAGGGTTCGTCCGGAGGACCACCCTCGTCCTATTATCAGAGAACCGAGCACACTCCTCGCTCACCGAGAAAGCGTGGATGTCACTGACCCTCTTAGCAGTCACCAGTGCCAACAGCAGTGCCGTCTTTAAAGACAGGAACTGCAGTCCCACTGTCTCCAACGGTTCAAAAGGTGGCCTGGACAGGGAGTCCAACACCAGAGCCAAATCCCACGTAGGGACCACTGACTTAGGTACTTGAAGGAGGCGGGAAGCCCCAGTCATGAACCTACGCACTAAAGGGTGTTTCCAGGCGGTGTCATTGTCAAAACCGACGTGGCAGGCCGAAATGGCCGCCAAGTACACTTTTATAGTGCTGAAAGCCAATCCCTTGTCCATCAAGCTCTGGAGAAAAGTCAAAATGACTCTTACCGACGCCTGAAAAGGGACCGCCCGTTCCCGTAAACACCACTCCTCAAATGCGCGCCACTTCCCATCATAGGCTGTCCTAGTTGACTGGGCTCTAGCGCTCTGAATAGTGTCGATAACACTCTGAGGAAGGCCCTCGGCATCGAGATTCATCCGCTCACGGGCCAGACCCACAGGTCTAGGTCCTCTGGTCGGGGATGAAATATCTCTCCTCCCGCCTGCGTCAGGAGATCCCTGCGTAGCGGAAGCTGCCACGGGTGGTCGTATAGTAGAGGAGTAATCTCTGACCTCCACGAGCCCCATGCTGGCGCCACCAGAATCACCGACAGACCCTCGGTCCTCACCCTCTCCAGGAGGGGAGGGATCAGTGACAGAGGGGGGAAAGCATACAGCCGTCCCCTGGGCCAATCGTGTGACAGAGCATCCAGGCCCAGAGGCGGCGTGCCTGCTATGGAGAAGAACAGCGGACACTTCGCGTTCCCCTCCGAGGCAAAAAGGTCCACCCGTGGCAGACCGAACCTGTCCCAGATCTGAGCAGCTACTGCGTCGTGCAGGGACCACTCTGCGTAGTGGTACCCGCCCCTGGACAGAAGGTCCGCCCCCAGGTTCTGAACCCCCGGGACATGGGAGGCTCTGACCGACCTCAGTCGTTTGTGACACCATAGCGTCAGCCGATGAGCCAGTGCATGCAGCGTGTCGGACCGAAGTCCGCCCTGCTTGTTTATGTAGCACATGGTCGTTGTGTTGTCTGTCCTCACCAGGACATGACACCCTCTGATCAGCGGTTCGAAGTGTCGTAGGGCCAGAAAAACCGCCATCAGCTCCAAATAGTTTATGTGCGCCGCCTTCTGACTGGCGTGCCACACCCCCCTGGCAGCTCTGCCTTCGTGGGTGGCCCCCCAGCCCATCAGGCTGGCGTCCGTGGTGATTATCTTCCTCGAGACTACTAGACCCATGGTCACGCCCTCGGAAAGAAAACACCTGTCTTTCCACCGTAGTAGAGCCAAAGTACATTCTCGTTGTACTATGACTGAACGATGTTGATGGTGCTCCGGTATCCTCAGTGACCGCATCCATCTCTGAAAGGGTCTCATGTATAACCTGCCTAGCCGTATAACGGTTAAGGCCGCCGCCATGAGACCAGCCATCCTTTTGCACGTCCGGAACGGGACCCTGCGTCCCACTCGGAACAGTGAAGCACACGCCATGACTGAGTTCACTCTCTCCTCTGACAGGCGAGCTGTGAACGATACCGAGTTCAGTGTCATGCCTATGAAGTCTATAGACCTCGTCGGCATTAATACGCTCTTCTCGTAATTTATGTTGAAACCCAATGAAATAAGGTGACTCACCACCCATTCGGTGTGTAGTTCCGCCTGTTGTTGTGAGTCCGACATGGTGACCCAGTCGTCTATGTAACATGCAATGCGGATCCCCCGCTGTCTCAGGGGGGCAATTGCTGCTTGCGTGCATTTCACGAAAACCCTGGGACTCAGGGACATTCCAAAAGGTAGGACTAGGTATTCGTAAACCCGTCCCTCGTACCCGAAACGCAGGAACTTCCTGTGTGGTGGGTAGATTGGAATGTGGAAATAAGCGTCCTTGAGGTCTATACTGGTGTAATAGTCTCCCTGACGCATCATGCGCAACAGCGCCGCATTTGTCAACATCTTGAAACGGAATCTCTTGAGGTATTTGTTTAGAGCACGTAAGTCCAGTATAGGACGCATGCCCCCCCCTTTCTTTTTCACCAGAAAATACCTCGAGTAGAATCCGTTCATGCTCTGGTCCGGCGTCACTTCTTGAATAGCTCTTTTGTCCAATAAGGAGAGTATTTCCTCCCGTAGGATGACGGCTGCCTGCCCATTCGCTTGAGAGAAAATTATTTTCTCGAACGTGGGAGGCTCCGCGGAGAATTGCAGTTTGTAGCCCTTCAAAATGGTCTTTAGGACCCAGGGGTGTGCTCTGCATTCTTCCCATTTTGGAAAGCACCGAGCAAGCGGGCTCAGCGTCACTGTACCGCTTTGTGGTAGAGTGGCGCCCTCCAACGGCCGGGCGGGGTTTTTCCCTAGCTTCCCTCGATCGGAGAACGTCCGTGGAAGGTTGCTGCCCTCTACTGGGCTGAGGCCAGCGACAAGGCCCAAAGGCCTTGCTACTGAAGCCTCGGGATAAATTTTGCCGTGGCGGCCCCGTCGAACAGCAACAAGGCCCAAAGGCCTTGCTACTGAAGCCTCGGGATAAATTTTGGCGTGGTGGCCCCGTCGAACAGCAACAAGGCTCGAAAGCCTTGTCGCCGAGACTATGTTTTGTTCTACTGTCGCGGGACGCTTTAGCGTACAACCGTGCAGTAGACTCATACCCTTCATGTTCTGGCAATGATACAACATTTTTCGTTTCACACAAATCTTTATTGTATTTACGGGAGCAGGAGGAAATACAGTATTTTGCATAGTTACCCTTGGAACATTTGCAACAACAACACTGTGGAAAAGTGCATGACACGCGAAATTTTTCGCTAAAACGTCCTGTTCTGTCAACCTTCTCTTTTTTCTCTCCGGCGGCGTGAAGCCCGTGGCTACTCCGCAAAGTCCCGTGCCCAGAACGTGGGGTAGATGGGAGACATCGTCCGTTGTCCCCCGGAGGCGCCGCTGATTGTTATTTACGCTGCTGGCTGTTGCCAGCCTGCTTATTGCCTCCTCCGCGGCGCTGCTGCCCGGCGCCCGGTGAGGCCGACGGCTTTCTGAAGCCCTTGTTGTCCTTCTTGTTGGGCCTGTGGCGACCCGCTGATGTAGAGGGGGCCCTTCCCGCCTCGGGGGCCTTGAAGACGGGTCTGGACTCACGATCGTATGACCTCTTCTTGTCGCGGTCGTAAGTCCGGCCAGCAGGCGATTTGAAAGGCGGCTTCTTGGGCTCCGTAGGGAGGTAGGCGTCGAGCGCCTCGTCCTTGGTCTTATCCGTCTCCAGGCGGGCCGTCAGGTTGGCCATGGTCCCCGAGAACAGGTTGTCCTGGACCAGCGGCTGATCCAGAATAACGTTCCTCTCTGCTGTGGTGAGCTGCGGAGAATAGTTGAGCCAACGGAACCTTTCTAGGATGACGATGCCAGCCATGGCCTGGCCAGTCAGACCAACGTTGTACTTAGTGAGGCGCATGATTTCTTTATGAATGCGTCTCAGCTCTGCCATGTTGTCCGGTGTCGGAGCGTCTCCTACTTTCTTCAGAATGTAGGTGGCCGATCCCTGGAGTAGGGATATTGCGTTCATGGCCTTGGCCGTCTTGGTCAGGGACTTGTATGTCTTCTTAGCGACAGCGGACATGTCCTTGTCGATGGGGAGGACAAATGTAGGGTCCTCCTTTTGAGACGCTATTTTCCCGCGGAGGAGATGTCTAGCCACTCTTTTATCCATCGGCGGCACGGCCTCCAAACCGGCGTCTTTCATTCCTGCGCAGTCCAGGTCTCTTTTATGTTCGGGGGGGAAAGTGAAAGAGCTGGGGGCTTGCCAGGATAGCCCGAGTATGCGATCGAAGCCTTTGGCTAGCGGGAGCAGCTGTCTCTGGCGAGGTTTTTCTTCCTCGTCGTTGAGTTCGTCCCACAATGTGCCGTCCTCCGCCACTTGTGGGGCTTCCTCAGCAGGCCATTTCAGCTTGCACCTCACCGTGGCTTTTTTGAAAACCTCCATGAGACTGGAGGCGTCCATGGCTAGTGGCGCACTCGGGGGTTGTGCTTCGGTGGGGGCCGTAGCCTCGGCTCGTGGCTTAGCCGCGGTGTCAGTCGGAGGTGCGGTGTTAGTTTTAGCTGCGGAGCGCCCCTCCATTCCGGCCAGGAGGGTAGCTCTGAGCCGCTTCTCTTCCCGAGACGCGGCCTCCGCCGCCTCCTCGTCACCGTCGGAGTCAGAGGATCCCGTGTCAGACCCCGAGCAGTCGGATCTGTTACACGTGGAGCCTGAACTCTCGCCGTCGTCCTCGCCCTCCTCCTCCTCTCCCATGGACTCCCCTGCGTCGTGAGCGGCGTCGGGTTGTCTCCTCTTCGGCTTTGGCGGGCCCTCCGAGGGCCTCGCTCGCTGGCGGGGGGGGGAGTGGTCGAGGTCCGCTGCTCCATCGTCGGGGACTGCGGCCGAGGCTTCAGTGCTTGCTCGACCGGTTCCCTCGGCGGTAGGAGGGTCAGCGTAGTCACTTTCTGAGTAGCGGGAAGGGGAGCGAGCGTGCCTCTCACGCTCCTTTGCGAGCCCCTCCATGTCCCGCACGTGGTCGCGAAGCCAGGCCTCACTGCGTGACGTGAAGCAGGCTTCAGCCCTGACTAGCCTACGGGCTAACCGGGGCTTGGGGATGTCGGTGCAGATAGAGCATTGCCCAGGATTGTGGACGGCGTCCACGGCATGCTCTAAACCGAGGCACTTCACGCATTCCTCGTGTGCGTCCTCCCCAGACATCCATCTCGGACAGTTCTCACAGTGCTTCTGTGGAACCGGGGCCGCGGCGTCGGATTTAGCCTTCCGTCGACGACGCCGGGACGCCGATTTGGATGCAGGAACAGCATCAGACATGGCTCTTCGCAGGCCGCTGCCGTTGCTGGGCTATCAAATGGCAACGTTCCCCGTCTCCAAGTGATAGTAGTAGAACTAATTCGAGCAATTTCCCAAAGCCACGAAATTAGTGTAGTAGTAGTAGTAGTTCGTTTTCGTAAACCGCAAAGTAGAAGCTGTTCTCAGTGTTGTTTGTGGTGCCAAGATCCCCTCTTGTCCGGTAAACGTTACTTAAGAAAGCTCTAGACTTTGTAGCATGCTCCTTCTCACGTGAGAAGATTCAATAGAATGGCGACAACATGGTAGGACGCGCCTGATACCTGTGAGAGAGGGAGGGGTCAGGCGCCCATGTGGTCATACCCAACCAATTACATTGTTTGTGAGTGTATGATGTAATGCTTCTGTGATCACGCCAGAGGGCGCAATCTCCCTTAAGCGAGTTGCTGAGCGCTGTTTTAATTTAATAATAACCAATGGTTTACAGTAGAATTATGTCTGTCTCTCTCCCCTCACAGAACCAATGGTTTACAGTAGAATTATGTCTGTCTCTCTCCCCTCACAGAACCAATGGTTTACAGTAGAATTATGTCTGTCTCTCTCCCCACACAGAACCAATGATGTACTCTCTCCCCACACAGAACCAATGATGTACTCTCTAGTCTCCACACAGAACCAATGATGTACTCTCTAGTCTCCACACAGAACCAATGATGTACTCTCTAGTCTCCACACAGAACCAATGATGTACTCTCTCTCCACACAGAACCAATGATGTACTCTCTCTCCACACTGAACCAATGATGTACTCTCTCTCCACACAGAACCAATGATGTACTCTCTAGTCTCCACACAGAACCAATGATGTACTCTCTCCCCACACAGAACCAATGATGTACTCTCTCCCCACACAGAACCAATGATGTACTCTCTCTCCACACAGAACCAATGATGTACTCTCTCTCCACACAGAACCAATGATGTACTCTCTAGTCTCCACACAGAACCAATGATGTACTCTCTAGTCTCCACACAGAACCAATGATGTACTCTCTAGTCTCCACACAGAACCAATGATGTACTCTCTCTCCACACAGAACCAATGATGTACTCTCTCTCCACACAGAACCAATGATGTACTCTCTAGTCTCCACACAGAACCAATGATGTACTCTCTAGTCTCCACACAGAACCAATGATGTACTCTCTAGTCTCCACACAGAACCAATGATGTACTCTCTAGTCTCCACACAGAACCAATGATGTACTCTCTAGTCTCCACACAGAACCAATGATGTACTCTCTCTCCACACAGAACCAATGATGTACTCTCTAGTCTCCACACAGAACCAATGATGTACTCTCTAGTCTCCACACAGAACCAATGATGTACTCTCTAGTCTCCACACAGAACCAATGATGTACTCTCTCCCCACACAGAGAACCAATGGTTAACAGTAGATGTTTTATGTTTTGTCTTTTTCGCCACACAGAGACTCATAAATATGGGATCCTGGAAGTGGACGAAGACCTGAGGGCGATCTGCATGAAGGAGAAACCACTTCCTACAGACACCACGTCTAGGAGAGCAGTAAGCCCTCTTCTAACACATCTACGTACTGTACATGTACTGTACATGTACTGTACACGTCTAGGAGAGCAGTAAGCCCTCTTCTAACACATCTACATGCTGAAATGCTGAAACGCTATTCTGGAACACATTTTGTAAATATTTGATAGTTTTGCCCTTTAATGTCTTTGTGAGATTAGCATTGCCAATAGAGCGTCGTAGTCCCGCCCCCTCGAGAGACCCGGAAAATAAATCCTGTTCATTTTCCTCATAGACTTTTCAGAAAGTCGTTTACGCCGCGGACAAAGCCAACTCTTGTCGTGACAAATCATGACAATAAACACAATATTTCGGGCCAAACAAAGAATTAGAAAGTAGAAAAAAACGGCAGGTTACAACACTTTTTGTTGTTGTTTTTCTTCTTTGTATTTATTTGTTTCGTCCAAAATAGTCATGAGTCATGATTTTTCACGACTCGAGTTGGCTTCGTACGACTCTTAAAAGGTCTTTAAATAAATACTTTTTGAAATGTCTATGGGAAAAATGCATTGGGATTCATTTCCTGGGCCTGGCGTCGTCATGAAAGACTGTATTTTTGAGAGATGCTTATCAGTCAGAATTCTCTAATGGAAATCAATCAATCATGTCTGGATGAAAGCTCTGGTAAGAAACCAAGAAACTGTCCCTTTGTCCTCAGTGTCCCTGTTTCTATGTGTTTTCCAAGAGAAGCCTTCCACAGTTAGACACCTTTCTAGAAGAAAACCGGGTAAGTTGTCATTCGTCAGTGTTTGAATGTCATTTTCATCCATAGAACAGGTGTATTACCTGCAGTTTTACCAGAGCCCTTAACTGTACCAGTATGTGTTCTTACTCTGTGAGCCCTATTGTTATCCTACTGTATGTCATTGTAGTGAGTGAAAGTGAAAAAAGGTAGTCGACGAACATTTTTTGTCATAGTTTTAGTCGACGAAAACAACAGATGTTTTGGCCTGGGGGGAGGCTGGCATGAGCATCCTTACATTCACAGAGCTAAAATATCCCCCCCCCCCCCCAGTTGGCTAGCTAACACCTCATGGCATGGGCATTACACACCCACGTCTGTATTTTGTCAGGGCCATCTTGTTTTCCCCTCTAGACCAAATATCTTTGCTTATTATGACATGCCCTGAATAAGGATGCGTTCTATACGTTTAAAAGAGAAAATTAAATACAATAAAATATACATTTCGATATACCACGTAATTTTAATAGATTTGTTTGACTGTCGTACAGGAAGCTCCTATAGAACGGAAAGATGCTCCAGGAAACTTTGTATCTTGGCTCATTCCAATATCTACACATCTGGAACCTGTCCATTAATACCATATCTACACAAGGGCGGGGGTGGCTCAGGGGTAGAGTGCCTGGATGGTAACCGTAAGGTTGCCAGTTCGAACCCGGGCTCCCCCAGAGTTACTGTTGAAGTGTCCTTGAGCAAGACACTGAACCCCTAATTGCTCCCGATGTGCTAGTTGGTGCCTTGCATGGTTTCCGCTGCCATCGGTGTATGAATGTGTGTGTGAATGGGTGAATGTAATGCAACAATCTATGTAAAGCGCCTTGGATAAAGGCGCTATATAAATGCACCATTTACCATTTACATACTGTATGGAACCTGTCCAGTAATACCATGTCTACAAATCTGGAACCTGTCCATTAATACCATATCTACACATCTGGAACCTGTCCATTAATACCATATCTACACATCTGGAACCTGTCCATTAATACTGTACCATATCTACACATCTGGAAACCCATATCATATTTACCTTAAATGAGTGTATGTTCAGTAACAGAAGTTCCCCTGTCTCTCCATCCCTGTCTTAATAATTGCTAGAGTCTAGAGAGCTTTAAACGTTTAATGAACACTACACGTTCTATGGAATGTATATAATTTACGTGGGATTTTTCAAGGAATGCTCATTTCCATCTGTAGTCCCCAAACAAACAGAACAGGCAACAAAACAAAACAAATACATATAAATATAAAGTAATGACCTAAAATACAAGGTACAAAATACAAGACAAAATGCAAGACGCTCAAGGAAACAAATAAACTATATTTTTGCCTATTAACCCATTCTGAACGGGCACCCATTTTGGTGTTGGCATCATTTTATGCTTTAGCTATTGAAAAATAGCAGATCTACAAGCTCATATCGCGCCACCGAGTGGCGCGATACGAGCTTCGAGAGCTTCGAGAATCGAAGAACGACTGACATTTTTTTAATCTGATCTCAGGTCAGAATGGGTTAATCAGACCAGTGTGTGTCCAGTGGAAAACCTCGTATGAATCTGATCTCAGGTCAGAATGGGTTAAAACAGTTTAAGTGCCAGAAACGTTAAGACGAGTTGAATCCAATTATGCACTGATTGCCATGGACGATAAGACGAGTGACCTTTTTCTTCATATTTTGAAAGTTCCTCTAATCTGGTGTACAGGTGATGACATGCACATTACATGCATACTAGAATTACATTTTCTTTCTTTTTTTTATAATGGGCTAATTGGCAACCAAAGCCAAAACTGGTGACCGCCAGGTGTCGCTGAAAGAGTTGTTTAAAAGCGTGTCTTGTTTCAGTTGTTTGAGACATGAGTTTTGCTGTTGTTTGATTTCAGGCGACCGGTGTACGTTCAAGAGATATGTGGGCGTTTCGACGTTGGCAACTTGGCCTCCTACGTTGAATGTGACCAGTACTTCAGAGCAAAGCTTTAAGACGTGACCTCATACATGGTGTAGATTCTGTAGAATCAGAGCAAAGCTTCAAGACGTGACCTCATACATGGTGTAGATTCTGTAGAATCAGAGCAAAGCTTCAAGACGTGACCTCATACATGGTGTAGATTCTGTAGAATCAGAGCAAAGCTTCAAGACGTGACCTCATACATGGTGTAGATTCTGTAGAATCAGAGCAAAGCTTCAAGATGTGACCTCATACATGGTGTAGATTCTGTAGAATCAGAGCAAAGCTTCAAGACGTGACCTCATACATGGTGTCGAATCAGAACCGGGTTCTATTCAAAAAGTGCAGAATTATTTCCAGCCCAGGAAGGAACCCTTTAGGGGGGGGGAGAGAGGGGGAGAGAGAGGGGGAGAGAGGGGGAGAGAGGGGGAGAGAGAGGGGGAGAGAGAGGGGGGGAGAGAGAGGGGGAGAGAGAGGGGGAGAGAGAGGGGGAGAGAGAGGGAGAGAGGGAGGGAGAGAGGGAGGGAGAGGGGGAGAGAGAGGGGGAGGGAGAGGGAGAGGGAGAGGGGGAGGGAGAGGGAGAGAGAGAGGGAGAGAAAACAATTGTTGTAAATTCAGTTTTCATATAGTTCATAGACTTGTTTCACAGCACTATCATATTTATTTATTTTTAGTCATTTAGACCTGAGACCAGATTCTACAAATGTCTTCTGAATCATGACGTTTTCTGATTTATGTTTATATCTGTTGTTCTCAAACTAAACCCTATGTTTACCATATGTTTACTACCATAAGCCCTAAATGAATTGCATTGCATTGAATGGGATGTATGGGGTGTTGTGCTAATTAGCTTATTTCCATCGCTCAAAATTATAATTCTTTTGTATATATCCTCTCTTCATAATCCAAGCGGCACAGTTTACTACTTATTTCGATGGAAATAAGTGAATTAGCACAACACCCCATACATCCCATTCAATGCAATTCATTTAGGGCTTATGGTAGGGGAAATAGCCAATAAGGAGCTTTTGCACAAAATAACACCTGGACCTCTTTGATGGGGACTTAACAACTACAAAGAAAGGTAAGAAAGCCTTTTAGTATGGAATTCTCCTTTAATGGTAAGATGGACGCGGTCTGCATGCAATTTGCATTCTCTCTGTCACCAGGCTGGATTGTCCTGTTTTTAAACGTCACAGCCATCAGATCTACAAGCTCACAGCGCGGCGCGATGCGAGCTTGTAGATCTGCTCTTCTAGTGTGGGAGGAACGAGGAAGCAGTGTCTCGTTCCCTCCCCCCAAACCAATACTCTATGCCCCAAACAGTCAGAAGATCATTTGGGCGATCTTTTCCCTCTGTGCTCTCCTGCTCTGCTCAACAAGGTGTACAGGTAGGCCTATCTATAAAAGGTACTTTTATGCCGTTAGTATGTTGTGTTTAACCTTAACCTGTGGTTAACAATAAGCCTACTGTATACATGTATCTCTGAATATTGAATACTTTACTTTTTCTAATACTAAATTATTAAGCAACAGCTACCTATCCTTAAATATTTTTCAATATTATTAGCCTGCACGTATTATGTCTTCTGTAATCTCAGCATCATTGAAAATGAAGACTTTGTCCTTTTTATAAGAAAACAAATAAAAGTTAAATGTACTTTTCTGAGTTTAAGTTAGTGACAGTGCAATATAATTTGTATTATACACCAAAGACAAGCCCCTGTTCAATTAATCTGAACATTAAAGACATGACATACAAATTTCTTCACTTCTATGAAAAAAGGAATAACAGTTAAATAAAGTGTCTGTCTATCTCTCTGTCTGTCTCTGTCTGTCTGTCTCTCTCTCTCTCTCTGTCTCTCTCTCTCTCTGTCTCTCTCTCTCTGTCTCTGTCCCTCTCTCTCTGTCTCTCTGTCTCTCTCTCTCTCTCTCTCTCTCTCTCTCTCTCTCTCTCTGTCTCTCTCTGTCCCTCTCTCTCTCTCCGCCCATCTCCACTTTATCTAATCAGGACACAGAAGTCATTTTATTATCCAGTCCAAAGTCTACAGTACAGAACCAGAACCAAGGGTGGTCTACAGTACAGAACCGGGCGGACAGGATCCATGACAGGTAAATAGGCCGTGTTGGGACCCCAGAAAAAGTGCCTAGAAAATGAATTTCGTTCCCGCGTCATGGGCACTACTCATTCAATGCATTTTTTCATAGATAATACCCTTCTGAACTTTGGGTTAAAAGTTCTACTCATAATTTTGCAGTATTTTGTCACAGGCCAGAAATGTATATAAAAGTATATAACCAAAAAAACGAAAATCTTGTGCTGCTGTTTTTGCTTGTAAAATGTGTTATATTGATTTTGGCAACACAAAATCTTTATATGTCATAAATACATATACCTAACATCTGAAACAAGTACTGGTGCCTTAGTTTACTCATACGTTAATCTAGATCATGAAATGTAGCAAATTTGTTAAAGAAAAACGCTTCAACTAACGTTATTGGCACCCAGCACACTGAAACATACACATAGTAAATTTAGCCAAAAGCTTATGTTTCATAAATTCAAAATTTCTCAACCTACTGTGTAATGATGGGTAGAAAAAAAAGCAGTGCACCTTGGCCTAAAATGGCTGGTCTATCAAAATGTTACCACGCCCCCCTAATTTGGAATAATGCAAACTAACTAAAACTAAATGCAATAAAGGTCAGAATTATTTCAACATATTGTATGCAACATTTATTAAAGTACCACAAACTGTCACAGCATCTGACATCTCAGCAATAGTCCCGGGCCTTACGGATATTTCCATGCCAATCAATATTAAAGGGACATAATTTGGCCCGGATGTAGCCCAGGGCATGCTCTAATGATTAAGCTAGGGCGCCGAATCCTGTGACCTTCGGGGTCGCCATGGCTGACAAATCCAATATGGCTGCCACCTAAAACAGTTTTGGCTGCAACATTTGAACCAGATGAGCTACAAATGCGGTGTCTATTTATTTAGTTATTTGACCATTACATTGGACTACTTATCATTACAATGGGGTGTGTCTGGTACCCTCATTTGCATTTCCAAGATGGTGGCTATGTGAAAACGAGTTATAACTTAACTTTTGACACTTTCAGTCAAGTCGATGCATGTATTTTAATCATTAGAAACACATTGGAATGTTCCAATTCATGATTAAATCTATCTAGAACACACTATTATGGTGTACATCTTCATCGCTGTATGCACCTAAACCATCCACTCCATGTGAGCTCCCCACGACGGAGCCCGCGTCTTCCTCACCAGCCATTTGCAGCATCCTGTTGCATACGCTAAAAGATCCGAGCATTCGAGAAGAACACGTCATCAGTTCATCAGAGTAGTCAGAAACGGGTCTCATGGTCGCAGCTTACGTATTTCCTGTAGGCGGACTCGACATAGCTGCAGGGTTTAAACCCTCACCAGGCGCACCTCTTCTACTACAGTGAACGGTAGAGTGACTGATGTTAGTCTGCCTCAAGTCAAAGGTTACTCTTTTAACTGCTTTTTACTAACGCTAACATTACAAAGATGCCCAGAACATTGAGATGAACCTGTTTATTTTATGGCTGCTCCAACAGCATTTGGCAACATTCCAAAAAAAAAAAAAAAACGGAATGTCAAAATATCCACCGCAGGGTCTGAGACCAGAGCCATTGAGTAATGGTTGAGACGAAGCAGTGAAAGGTCATACTAAGCATTTAAAGTAGCATTTAAATGACTCAATGGCTCTGGTCTCAGACCCCGCGGTGGATATTTTAACATTCCGTTTGTTTTGTTTTTTGGAATGTTGCCACTACTGCTGGAGCAGCCATAAACTAAACGGGTTCATCTGGATGTAAGCTGAGACCATGAGACCCCTTTGCTGAATTCGATCCATGCCACCAAAACATGCCCCCC
This sequence comes from Protomyctophum parallelum, assembly GCF_964188405.1. Classification (NCBI taxonomy): domain Eukaryota; kingdom Metazoa; phylum Chordata; class Actinopteri; order Myctophiformes; family Myctophidae; genus Protomyctophum; species Protomyctophum parallelum. The sequence continues at coordinate 1,315,007 of NC_139707.1, read as the reverse complement.
CCCCCCCCCCCCCCCCATCAACACAAGCTTCTGCAAGCAGCTGTGACCGGATAGTTTTGAAGACATTTGAGAGGTTAAAGAAAAGCATGATTCTAACTGTATTGCCCAGGGTGTCAAGGTGTGTGAATGCATTGTTTAGCATGTAGAATAGATGACATCATCAAACATCAAACCCAATGTCATTGTCCACCTGGTATGCAAACTGAAGGGGGCCAATGTAGTCACTCACCATCAGTGAGTGACGATTTTATACATGTGGTGGAGCTCAGAGTGGAAAGTAGGCTTTCTAATAACACAAGCCGCCTTTGTATTGGTGAGTATAGGTAAAACGTATTTATATTTCCGCAACAGAGGACAGGCTGGTCTGCATTGCATGCGAGCGCAGAAAGACAACAGTCCCATAGCTCTAATGAAGGCATTAGACAAGATCTATACTATTACTGTACTGTACTGTACTGTACTGTACTGTACTGTACTGTACTGTACTGTACTGTACTGTACTGTACTGTACTGTACTGTACTGTACTGTACTGTACTGTTACGCGGCTACGCCAACACCTATGTATGGGCGATTGGGCGTACATGTTCTATCCAATCAACTCGACATCGGACATAAAAATGTCAGCAGCAACGCACACGCCGAGTTTGAAGTTGGTCGGTTGAACGACTTTCGAGACACGTCTACTAGATGGACGTGTATATGCACGTACAGAGATGTTGTGCATTCATTATTTAATACTCCTATCTGTATCAATAGGAATGTGTATATTAGAGTGTTCTAGATAGATGTAATCATACATCAGAGCATTTCAATGTGTTTAAAATAGACACCACGTTTGTCAAGAAATTCAAAAGTTCACTGGTTTTCACATTTCGCAACAGGGTTCCGGACTCACCCAATCATAATGATAAACATTCCAACGCGTTTGTAATGGTCCAAAAACATGACAGACACAAAGTCTGCATGTGTAGGTATGTGTCAGTTATTTCTTATATATTTAGGTCATTTGTCACATCTGCCCTGCGTAACAGATTTAACATTTGTATTCATAATGTCCTGTGTTCAGTGACAAAAACAATAGCAATAATTTGTATGACAATTAATCATCAGCTTAAATGTTGTAATTGTGATCCCTGCCATCCGGTTTGCCTGCTCATCTGGTTTTACAGACAAAACAGTTTTAGTTAGAACTTAGCAGCCATTGAGGTCACACACACACACACACACACACACACACACACACACACACACACACACACACACACACACACACACACACACACACACACACACACACACACACACACACACACACACACACACACACTTAGGGGTGTGTGGTAACACTTTGATAGATTTGTAGCCTTTGTGGGCCGAGGTGCACTGCTTTTCTTTTCTACCTTTCATTACACAGTAGGTTGTGACAATGTTTATGTATGAAATATAAGCTTTTGGCTAAATGTACTATGTGTATGCTTCATGTGCTGTGTGCCAATCACTTAAGTTGAAGCATTTTCTTTAACACATTTGCTACATTTCATGATCTAGATTCACATATGAGTAAACTAAGGCACCAGTACTTGTTTCAGATGTTAGGTATATGTATTTATGACATTTGAGAAAGATTTTGTGTTGCCAAAATCAATATAACACATTTTACAAGCAAAAACACCAGCACAAGATTTTCGTTTTTTGGTTATATACTTTTATATACATTTCTGGCCTGTGACAAAATACTGCAGGATATTAAGAGTAGAGCTTTTAACCCAAAGTCCAGAAGGGTATATTTTTATCTATGAAAAAATGCATTGAATGAGTAGTGCCCATGACGAAAAGGGACCTCACAATATGGCCTAATTCAGTATTTAAGTCCGACGTCATTTTGTAGTGCTACGTTACGTCCGGGTCCAAGTGGCACCAGCTCCCGTCCGCATCCCATTGTAAATAGAATATCTAAACGCGTGAATCTTTTTAAATTGACGTTATTTTTCAGAAAGGAAGCCATGGAGGGTTAAAATGGGTCTTAATGCTTCCAACTCGAGTGGAATTATTAATGTTTTGTACAAGTTGTCCATGACAACAAAAATATATGATGTGGAGACAATAAAGACTATTATTATCATTATTATTGAAGGTGGCAACAGTCCATTTGTTCTGTAAAATATTTTGGGGGATATTTACAATGTGTGCAGGCTTGAGTATGTTGAATCTAGTTTGCATTAATGAGGATTTAGTTGACACAATCAAATAGAATGGCGATAGTATTCCATGTGGGGCAGACGGCCTGTCACAGCCAGATTTTGGAGAGCAGCGCAGCTTTGTTGTTGCGAGGAAAGCTGTAAAATGAGACTTTCGTGGTTGTTTTCGTCTCAGATTTAGTCCGACGGAGCGTCACAGTATAACTCCATGGGGACACAAAAGCGACACAAAAGTAGGACACGGAAGTATCTCAGGAGGGGGCGCTCACGTCACAGCTAAAATACTGAATTAGCATAGACACTCACTGGCCTGACACAAGTGGGTAAGGGAGGGAGCAGTGCTCCACCTTGTGGTACCAACTGGCATTGGCGCACGCCATGTGAAAACTGAAACTGTGCTCACAGTAAGACGCACAGAGAGACAGATGCCATTGAATTGAGCATTATCTATACACAACAAAGTGTGAATATATCTAGCTATAAAGCAAGTCTTCTCACTTTGTGCTATCTAGGTCTAGCATAGTAAGACAAGACACACCAGATACAACTGGCCTCTGTGAAATCTGAATCCCCCCCCCCCCCCCTTTCCCCTCACTGTATATGTATCTTTTCCCTTTTTGCTTCCTATATGATGAATTCCTGTTCTGTTCTTTAGCTACATAGAAGTGTCTATTTGTATGTCTCTAAATGTTTTGATGAATTGAACAATGTGGACCCCGTTGTAAACAAGTGTAAGGCTTAATTGGGTCGTCCACTCACAGTTAACAGTCTTTGTATTGAGTTTGTGCTTGAAATGTACTGTCATTCTACAAACTGTTAATAAATATTTCAATCAATCAATCAATCAAACAATGGTTCTTCTGAAGGGCTTAGTATAAGACAAGACACACCAGATACAACCGTTCTCAATGTGTGAAGGGCCTGGCCTGATTATCAGACTGTAGCTTTCTTGAAGCAAGAGATGCAGTCCACTCAGAGGGCGGGCGGGGTCTTTGGGTCCACTCAGAGAGCGGGCGGGGTCTTTGGGTCCACTCAGAGAGCGGGCGGGGTCTTTGGGGGGGTCTTTGGGGGGTCTTTGGGCTGGATCCAGGCTATGAAGGGCCGTCATTTGGCTTCAGGCTTGTTGTCGTCAACATTCTGTGTAGACGTGTCATGATCAGTTGTTTGTGTGAACCAGTGGCCTATTTCACGAAACTTGGATTAGAGATTAAGCCGGGCTTTAACACATATCCTGGCTTAATATATCCTGGATCAGTGCCTAACCGGTTTCATGAAAGCTGGTTGATCTTGCCAGATTAATTTAACCAGTTAACCTGGATATGTTGAGGCTTGATTCGGTTTCATGAAAGTGATGCTACATAAGTTACCATGGAAACTAATGCTTTGGACTTAGCCTGCTCCGGACCAGGCTAACAGCCAGGTTTAACCTAATCCTGATGTCTTTACTGTTCATTAAGCAGTCAAACTGATCACAAACCAATGATGTTTTCCAGATTTATTCAATTATTATGGGTTTATGTTGCCTTATTTGTATCGGTCTGCATTAAAGGACTAATTTAAGCACTATATAAAATCAAATAACCAAAATATATAGGCTGCACAACATCATGACAGCTTGTGAGCTTGTAGATCAGCTGCTTTTGGTGAATGTTCCCCATGAATAGGTTTGCTGTCGTGCAAGTGCACGGTTAAGAAGAATTATTATATTATTTTTTATTATTTTTGTAAAAGTGAAAACCACTAAATATTACCATTACTCATTGTTTTACAACATATTACCATTGTAACGTTTCACCCACTACTAGTCCTACATACTTACACCTAGAAACCCCATTCAAACCTATTTAGGTTCATCCTACGGTGGACATGTGTGCCTGAAAAGGAATCTTTGAAATGTTTCATAGTTTTAGAAATATAGTGCTTTCAAATTTGAGACATTTATAGGCAGATAGTGGCACTTCAAAAAATCACTTTCACCTAGAAACTCCATTCACACTTTGTAAAATTCAGCTTACTGTGGAGACACATGCTGGAACTTTTTACTTTGAAATGTTTTGTAGTTTCTGAGTTATTTAACTTAAACGCCCAATGCATTCTCTATGGCAATAGCACAAACTTTGGCATGCTACATGAACCCATGACCCGGCCCTGTCTGGGCAACAACCCCCTTCCCCAAAGGTAGCTCCCTCAGAGGAGGGAGTTATGGCCAAATATCACAATGCGACAATAGCATTATGCTTACAATATTAAGAATTCTGTTTTAAGTTAATAGTAGTGGTAAAATGTAAACTATATTTTTGGGGTAGTTAATCATTCAGTCTATCCACTATTGAGAGTATGTTCTCTCTTTAATTACAGCAGCAATATTTATTTTAGAAGCTTAAGTCCTTGTATCAGTAAGTCTTGAATAGATTAGTAAAGATAATGAGATATACAGAAGGGGGCTGTAATGCAACTATTAAGGATGCAAACTGCCTTAATACCCCATGAAGAAGGATCAGTAAATCTGTGATCCACATAAGGGGTCTAGAGACAAAAAGCCAGACTGTCTATTAAGCCAGGCTTGCTGATCCCGGCTCGCCAAATCCACCAATTCTGAGCCTCGCTTGGCTTTAGTGGAACGGAATACCAGGCTGTAAAGATCAGGATTTAAAAAACCTGGCTTTGGCCTAAATCCTGGATTAGTTAATCCAAGTTTCGTGAAATAGGCCCCAGGTAACCAACCAGTTTGACAACCTCCTCTCTTTCCTTCTCTGTCTCTGTCTGTCTCTCTGTCTGTCTCTCTGTCTCTATGTCTCTGTCTCTGTCTCTGTCTGTCTCTCTCTCTGTCTGTCTCTGTCTCTCTCTGTCTCTCAATTTTCAATAGGCTTTATTGGCATGACATTTTACAAGTGTTGCCAAAGCACAATCACAGATATGACAAACGACAACATAACATAATATCACTGAAATGAAAAAAATAATACTTGTGACAGGAATTGACATATTTTGCAGCCAAAACAGCACATTCTTTCTGTTCCCCCAGAAGGAGTGGTAATTTCTCTGTCTCTATAGCTCCGTCATCACAGTGTGTAGTTTTTACATTGTGTTAAGAAGTGTAACTCTGTCTCTATAGCTCCGTCATCACAGTGTGTAGTTTTTACATTGTGTTAAGAAGTGTAACTCTGTCTCTATAGCTCCGTCATCACAGTGTGTAGTTTTTACATTGTGTTAAGAAGTGTAACTCTGTCTCTATAGCTCCGTCATCACAGTGTGTAGTTTTTACATTGTTTTAAGAAGTGTAACTCTGTCTCTATAGCTCAGTCATCACAGTGTGTAGTTTTTACATTGTGTTAAGAAGTGTAACTCTGTCTCTATAGCTCAGTCATCACAGTGTGTAGTTTTTACATTGTGTTAAGAAGTGTAACTCTGTCTCTATAGCTCCGTCATCACAGTGTGTAGTTTTTACATTGTGTTAAAAAGTGTAACTCTGTCTCTATAGCTCAGTCATCACAGTGTGTAGTTTTTACATTGTGTTAAGAAGTGTAACTCTGTCTCTATAGCTCCGTCATCACAGTGTGTAGTTTTTACATTGTGTTAAAAAGTGTAACTCTGTCTCTATAGCTCAGTCATCACAGTGTGTAGTTTTTACATTGTGTTAAGAAGTGTAACTCTGTCTCTATAGCTCCGTCATCACAGTGTGTAGTTTTTACATTGTGTTAAGAAGTGTAACTCTGTCTCTATAGCTCCGTCATCACAGTGTGTAGTTTTTACATTGTGTTAAGAAGTGTAACTCTGTCTCTATAGCTCCGTCATCACAGTGTGTAGTTTTTACATTGTGTTAAGAAGTGTAACTCTGTCTCTATAGCTCCGTCATCACAGTGTGTAGTTTTTACATTGTGTTAAGAAGTGTAACTCTGTCTCTATAGCTCCGTCATCACAGTGTGTAGTTTTTACATTGTGTTAAGAAGTGTAACTCTGTCTCTATAGCTCCGTCATCACAGTGTGTAGTTTTTACATTGTGTTAAGAAGTGTAACTCTGTCTCTATAGCTCCGTCATCACAGTGTGTAGTTTTTACATTGTGTTAAGAAGTGTAACTCTGTCTCTATAGCTCCGTCATCACAGTGACAGCACAGCCTCTCCTCTCTGGGCAGCCAGGTCTGTCCTGTCTGTCTGTCTGTCTGTCTGTCTGTCTGTCTGTCTGTCTGTCTGCCAAATATGTTTCTAGTTTGTGTTGTGATTGTGTGAGTTCGTTCCAATATGTGATGTATTTATCCTTTTCTTTAGTTATAATCTAATAGTCTCTCTCTCTGTCTCTCTCTTTCTTTCTCTCTGTCTCTGTCTGTCTCTGTCTCTCTCTCTGTCTCTCAAAAGTCAAAGTCTACAGTACAGAACCAGAACCAAGGGTGGTCTACAGTACAGAACCGGGCGGACAGGATCCATGACAGGTAAAGATTCAAAGAAACATTTGATGACTTGTAGGTCTACATTCAATATACATTAAGAAAACAAATAAAAACTACACTAAAATGTCAGGAAGGGACTAGTGGACAAGAGATCTACTATTAGTCATTTTACACTTGGATTCATGCTGAAAATAGCAGATCTACAATTGATCTATATTGTTTATAGCGTATGAGAGTTTATGAGTTTTGTCCCCTGTGGTGAGAAAATAAAACCATAAATTGGTCATTGGTTAGACCAGTCATACAACCAATCTCTAACCCTCCCCCTAACCCTAACCTCCCACCGGGCAGCACACCTAAACCTAACCTTAACCCTCTCCCAACCCTTAACACACCCCTCACCAACCTTAATCCGGTCGTTTTAACGCACCCCTCACCAACCTTAATCCGGTCGTCTTAACGCACCTCTCACCAACCTTAATCCGGTCGTTTTAACACACCCCTCACCAACCTTAATCCGGTCGTCTTAACACACCCCTCACCAACCTTAATCCGGTCGTTTTAACGCACCCCTCACCAACCTTAATCCGGTCGTCTTAACGCACCCCTCACCAACCTTAATCCGGTCGTTTTAACACACCCCTCACCAACCTTAATCCGGTCGTTTTAACGCACCCCTCACCAACCTTAATCCGGTCGTTTTAACACACCCCTCACCAACCTTAATCCGGTCGTTTTAACGCACCCCTCACCTACCTTAATCCGGTCGTTTTAACGCACCCCTCACCAACCTTAATCCGGTCGTCTTAACGCACCCCTCACCAACCTTAATCCGGTCGTTTTAACGCACCCCTCACCAACCTTAATCCGGTCGTTTTAACGCACCCCTCACCAACCTTAATCCGGTCGTTTTAACGCACCCCTCACCAACCTTAATCCGGTCGTTTTAACGCACCCCTCACCAACCTTAATCCGGTCGTCTTAACGCACCCCTCACCAACCTTATTCCGGTCGTTTTAACACACCCCTCATCAACCTTAATCCGGTCGTTTTAACGCACCCCTCACCAACCTTAATCCGGTCGTTTTAACGCACCCCTCACCAACCTTAATCCGGTCGTTTTAACACACCCCTCACCAACCTTATTCCGGTCGTTTTAACACACCCCTCACCAACCTTAATCCGGTCGTTTTAACGCACCCCTCACCAACCTTAATCCGGTCGTTTTAACGCACCCCTCACCAACCTTAATCCGGTCGTTTTAACGCACCCCTCACCAACCTTAATCCGGTCGTTTTAACGCACCCCTCACCAACCTTAATCCGGTCGTTTTAACGCACCCCTCACCAACCTTAATCCGGTCGTTTTAACTCACCCCTCACCAACCTTAATCCGGTCGTTTTAACGCACCCCTCACCAACCTTAATCCGGTCGTCTTAACGCACCCCTCACCAACCTTAATCCGGTCGTTTTAACGCACCCCTCACCAACCTTAATCCGGTCGTCTTAACGCACCCCCCACCAACCTTAATCCGGTCGTTTTAACGCACCCCTCACCAACCTTAATCCGGTCGTCTTAACTCACCCCTCACCAACCTTAATCCGGTCGTTTTAACGCACCCCTCACCAACCTTAATCCGGTCGTTTTAACGCACCCCTCACCAACCTTAATCCGGTCGTTTTAACGCACCCCTCACCAACCTTAATCCGGTCGTCTTAACGCACCCCCCACCAACCTTAATCCGGTCGTTTTAACACACCCCTCACCAACCTTAATCCGGTCGTTTTAACGCACCCCTCACCAACCTTAATCCGGTCGTTTTAACGCACCCCATACCAACCTTAATCCGGTCGTTTTAACGCACCCCTCACCAACCTTAATCCGGTCGTTTTAACACACCCCTCACCAACCTTAATCCAGTCGTTTTAACACACCCCTCACCAACCTCAATCCGGTCGTTTTAACGCACCCCTCACCAACCTTAATCTGGTCGTGTTTTTTTAAATATATATTTTTATCCCACGATTTTGTAACCCATTTTTCACCCGTGTCAATTATCTAATGTGATCCTGGGCTCTACACACCCTCCGCCAACCTAGTCCCCATATATGGGGGACATGGGGAGAGCAACCTAGTCCCCATATATGGGGGACAAGGGGAGACCAACCTAGTCCCCATATATGGGGGACAAGGGGAGAGCAACCTAGTCCCCATATATGGGGGACATGGGGAGACCAACCTAGTCCCCATATATGGGGGACAAGGGGAGACCAACCTAGTCCCCATATATGGGGGACAAGGGGAGAGCAACGGACTTGAATTCATGCTTCCTTCATGCCTGAGTGTCCAAGTTGCTCCTTTACACCTGACAGGGGGGAGTTTCCCTGGTTGGACGTAGCGCGTGGAAGGAACACGTTATTCCAACCAGTTCCTTTCCCCTCCATCAGGCTGGCCAGGGGGAGACAGTTTAGAGACCAGGATTACTGCATGTTTTTTGTTTTAACATCAAAACATTTAGAGACGTACGGATATACACAACTATATAGTCAAAAAAAATCATAGGTTCAGGTTCAGGTTCAGGTTCAGGTTTATTTGTCATTTGTATAGATACAGAGTATACATACAATGAAATTTATTTTGCTCAGAGCACTCTCTGTCTTACACAGGACATAAACAAACATCTAAAGTGCAAGAAAAGACAAAAAACAGTAAAAGAAAGTGCAAGTGAAGTGAAGTGCAATACAGTTCAAGGTCAGCTGTTCAGCAGCCTGACTGCCTGGGGGTAAAAACTGTTACTGAGACGGGTGGTACGAGATTTGATGCTCTGGTAGCGTTTTTTGGAGGGGAGTAGTTTGAACAGGGTATTTGCGGGGTGGCTGGTGTCTTCCATGATGTTATGGGCTTTTTTCATACAGCGAGTGGTGTAGATGTTATGGAGACTGGGTAATTCTGTAGTGCCGATGATTTTAGCTGCTGTTTTAATGGTCCTCTGCAACCTGTTGCAGTCCTGAGCGGTCGTGTTACCGTACCACACTGTGATACAGCCAGTTAAGACACTTTCAATTATACAGCGATAAAAGATCACTAGTCCTTTTGTACTTAAGCCAAATTTTTTAAGGCGCCTCAGAAAGTACAGTCGCTGCTGCGCCTTCTTGAGGATGTACTCGTTGTTGAGTGACCATGTGAATGTGTCTGTGATATGTATGCCCAGGAATTTAAAGTTATCAACTATGTCGACAGATGACCCTTTGATGGAAATGGGGGTGTGGATGCCTTTGGACTTCCTAAAGTCTACAATGATTTCTTTGGTCTTATTGGTGTTAAGTGAGAGGTTATTGTTATCGCACCATAGAGTTAGATCCTCAATCTCCCTCCTATAGGCCCTCTCATCACCGTCGGTTATTAGTCCGATCACTGTGGTATCATCCGCAAATTTAATTATGATGTTATTCTCGTATCTGGCGACACAATCAAACGTAAACAAGCTGTACAGCAGAGGACTGAGGCAGCAGCCTTGGGGCGCACCGGTTCTGGTGAGAATTGTGGATGAGCTTCTCTCTCCTATGCGAACACACTGGGGCCTACCCGTCAGAAAATCAAATAGCCAGTTACAGATGGAGCTGCCCACACCAAGTCCACTGAGTTTCAACACTAATTTAGATGGTACAATAGTGTTAAATGCGGAACTATAGTCTATGAACAGTAGTCTGACATAAGAGCTTTTCTTGTCTAGATGTACCAGGGCAGGAGGTAAAAAGGGAAAATAAATATATACAGTGAGCAGTAGGCTAGGCCTACTGATAAATGTCATAGTTTATTATTGGTAGGCAGACAAAAATTAAAAAAAATACTAATTCATTGGATTTATAACCAGATTATAAGAGAAATAAATCTACCTGGCATACTGGAAAGAGACCACCAAAAACCAAAGCAAAATGGAATGCTGTGACACTTGCTTTGGCAATGTAAACGTTTGTTTTCTCATGCCAATAAAGCTCCTTTGAATTGAATTGACTCAAGTGCGCACCCAAGTGGTCAGACGTTTCATATAAATAAATAACAGAGTCACAACACTCTGCCACCATGTGCAATGCAATGACATCATCCAGTAAAGGGGGTCCCCAAATGATTTAAAAACCTAAGAAAATAAATAATGTTTTTGTTTGTTTTCTTTTGCAACTGAATGGCTGGGAAATGGAAATGAAGAGTTTACATAGTACACACGGTACATGCATAAACTTTCCTTAATGATTATATCTGGTTTCAGTATTCATTTATGATATATTTTCTCTATTATTAAGGTTATTTATGCAGTCCCTCCACTGGCTCCCGGTCGCTGCCCGCACAGAATACAAAACTCTGATGCTGGCATTCAAAGCAACCAAAGGTATGGCTCCCCCATATCTTGCAAGTATGATCGAACCCTACAAACCCTCCCGAGCACTCAGATCAGCCAACGCAGGGAAGCTGGAAGTACCCTCACTAAAAACGCCGGGACAACGCTCCACACGTCCCAAACTCTTCTCCCTTCTGGCTCCAAAACTGTGGAGTGCACTTCCCATTGCAGTCAGAACTGCAGCATCACTCCCAATCTTCCGCCGTAGTCTGAAAACCCACCTTTTCAGACTCCATCATGGCCCATAGCACTTACCCTACCCCCTTAGATAGCATTTCTGTAGACTTAGATAGCATCTGATACAGACTTATAGCATGTTATGTAGACAGCACTATAATTGCATTGTATGTAGTCATAGCACGTCATAGTACATATGTATAGCATAGTAGTATAGATGTATAGTTTATATGTATAGCTTCATTATATAGATATTCCACTGTTACTTTCTTAGCTTACGCATGTTTCATGATAAAATGTTTTTCTGTGATGTATTCCCATGCTTTTTTGTTCTTGCTTAATGTAAGTCGCTCTGGATTAAGAGCGTCTGCTAAATGCCTAAATTGTAAAATTGTAAATTGTGGGGAGGGGGGGCGGGGCAGGGGTCGCAAGTTATGGCCAAGGCATTTCCGGGGGTCCCCAGAGCCAGGGGGGGTCCCCAGAGCCAGAGGGGGTCCCCAGTGGGGGTCCCCAGAGGGGGTCCCCAGAGGGGGTCCCCAGAGAGGGTCTTCTCCCCAGCCAAAAACGTTGAGAACCCCTGCAGTAAGGATATGCTATTGCACTACTGGTCTGTCGTGACACTATATTACTGGAATTACAAATTCTAAAGTCTAGGATATCTTAACTATAATTAAAAGTTAAAGATGGCGCCGTATTCACTATGGTGAGCTAAGTTGTGTGATGTTAACTGTCACCGACCAACCTGACAATGCTCCAAATGTCTGTGCGGCTATTTTAGATATTTTTTAAAAGTCGTGAAAATGTGACGCAAATTTGGAATATTTCTTTTTCTGTTTTTAACTCAAATCTTTGCTTCTGGGGGGAGGGGGGGGGGGGGGGGGGTCCCTGAAACTACATATTTTCAGATGGGGGTTGGTGGCCAAATGCATATAGTTTCTGGGGTCCTTGACATTAAATATTGAGAACCACTGATACAGAAACATGAGGTTTAAAAAATACATTTTTTTAATTTCGACGTCAGGCCTAAATGGGTTAAGTGCCTTCCAGACTTTGTGCCCCCAACAACCTGGCCTAGCAGAGACCTTTCTAGTTTAATGTGTTTTAAATTCAGAGTGCTATAATGTAAGAGATGTGTGACCAGTGGCTGTAGATTCAACATGGATTATAATGATTCACTAAATATTGTTCATCCTCTCTTTTCTACCAGGAGTCATCAGGAGATAAGCCGCCATCATTTTCAACAGCACTGCATGGAGCCAGAAGAGAATGTCCCATTCATTTTGCTTCATAGATGGATAGATGGATAGAACATTAAAAAACATCCTTATATTAAGAGTTTGAAGGCTGGAATCAAGCCAACCAGCGACCTGATGAATTAACTCGTAACACATTTTGATTCCATTCACAAGAATCGGGAAAACCCCCAAGAAATACGTTTTTTAATTGACCTATAGCTAAGACCCGCCCGTCCAGCCAGGCTCATTCATTCACATGTAAATATCATGGATTTTACACATTAAATATACTGGTTCATTTTTGGAACCAGACCTTCAAGATCTCTTCCAAATACAACAACAAGGCCTGCCATACTGTATGCACTGGAAAAATGTGCGTGGCATTTATGTTTTAAAACGATGTTTTATCATAGGAAAACTATTGGTGGAGAGGTTTGTCTAACCCATGTTATGCTTAGCTGTGATTGGACCATAGCAGTTTGGGGAGGGGCTTGGGATAGGTCTAATGGTGTGACGTCGAGTTCTCTTTCTAAATACTGGATTGTTACGACATTTTACTGTAGCTGATAATACAATATCTCTATGGAGAAAATGAGTGGGAGTTCTGCTTCTGGCGCGTCATCGTTGGTCTCTAGTGACGGAGACGACCCGACCGATGAAAGGTTTGAATTGACTCATTTCTCCTGCGTGTTTACAGATGCGTGCGCGTCGTTACCGATGTAGCGCGACGCTGCTTTCAACCACCTTATGGCAGACGCACCGCTCTGTTCCTTATGGCAGACGCACCGCTCTGTTCCTTATGGCAGACGCACCGCTCTGTTCCTTATGGCAGACGCACCGCTCTGTTCCTTATGGCAGACGCACCGCTCTGTTCCTTATGGCAGACGCACCGCTCTGTTCCTTATGGCAGACGCACCGCTCTGTTCCTTATGGCAGACGCACCGCTCTGTTCCTTATGGCAGACGCACCGCTCTGTTCCTTATGGCAGACGCACCGCTCTGTTCCTTATGGCAGACGCACCGCTCTGTTCCTGCTAAATACACTGAAGCATCATTAATCTATCTCTGTTCCTGCAAAATACACTGAAGCATCATTATTAATCTATCTCTGTTCCTGCAAAATACACTGAAGCATCATTAATCTACTCCATCGTGCAGCGGTGTTGCTCGTCAAAATAATGAAAAAGTTGTCAGGAGGACAGACGAGTGATGGATGTAAATAGATTCCGACTCATAAAACAATGTCTGCCCATAAAACAACGTTACATATGATTTTAACCGTTTTAAATTGTAATGTTGTTGTGCATATCCAAATAATCGATTATTTTTTTATTTATCTGGCAATATTAAAACGTAAAGGACAACTATAGTTTTTTCAACCAAGGTTGATGTTTTATATTGTTATTAGAGAAAGTAAAAGATGAGTGTTCATTTTTTTTCATTTGCTGCTTTCTTTCGTTTTAGGGATTTTAGCTGATTTTGACAGGGGGGCGAGGGCATTCGAGCATGGGGCTAAATATGTATTTTCTTTTACAAAATGTTATAGAGATTTATTTTTTGATTATTTACTATAGCCCTACTACACTGCCAAAAAGATCAGTCAAAAACAGCTATATTCCTAAAACAAAAGAAAGCAGCAAATTAAAAAAATATATACACTCATCTTTTACTTTCTCTTATTTATAAATAAACTAAATCTTGTTGATCCTCTCTTTGTAACAGGGTTGATCATCACAGAGCAGTCTCTCCTGTACCCAGCTGTGTCTCACTCTCCATGAAGAGTGACTCGTCCATGCATGGACTTATTGACTTCAAAGATGGACACCACTCTACTGATCAAAGGTTTGAATTTGAATTGACCAGATGGGTGATTGAAACATGAACTCCTTCACAACCAACAGCCTGTCAGGTGAAAAGAAGCAGCTTAGACTCCTCATGCATAGAAGGAAGCATGAGGTCAGTCCGTTGCTCTCCCAGGTTAGCAGAGGAAGTGTAGTGTCCAGGATTACATTAGATAATTGACACCGGGTGAAAAAATGCGTTGCAAAATCGTGGGATAAAAATTTAGAAAAAAGTAAAAATAATACCAAGATTTCTAGGAAAGGGGTGGATGTTAGAACTTAACACACCCAGGGAGCTAAAGGATATTATGGTCGGATGGTGGTAAAAAAAACCATATGATTTCAGTTTTGTTTTCATTTAGGGTGAGAAAGTTGACATTTTAAATAACTTATATAACTGAAATCGCTGTGGTCAATGTTTACAGCTGAATGTTTAGGTCTAACTTCATAAGCTTTTTGTTTGTTTTCAACTAAGAATAATCACGTTTGAGTAGAACTTCCTAGACTATGAAATTGCCAAGCCTGATATGATTGTCTATAAATCCTGTTGATCCTCTCTTTGTAACAGGGTTGATCATCACAGAGCAGTCTCTCCTGTACCCAGCTGTGTCTCCATGAAGAGTGACTCGTCCATGCATGGACTTATTGACTTCAAAGATGGACACCACTCTACTGATCAAAGGTTGAAACATGAACTCCATCTGGTGTCTGAATTGTGTACTCCAAGTCAAATCAAATCAAACTTTATTTCTAAAGCATCTATCTGAGCAGATCTAATGGGGAGGGGCAGACATGGAGTAATGTGTTCACGTTTTATAGTGCCGGTGAGAAGGCGGGCAGCTGTGTTCTGCACTAGCTGTAAACGCCTGAGTGACGCCTGGTCGATGCCAATATACAAAGAGTTGCAATACTCTATTATTGATTAAATCAAAGCATGGATAACCATCTCCAGCTGTTTTTAGGGGGAGGTAGGATTTGACCGTGGCGATGATTGGAAGAAGAGAGTTTTAACGACGGAGCTGATTTGTTTATTAAGTTTGAAATCTTTATAAAAAATAAAACCAAGAGGGGGGACAGTGGTACAGCCGGTAGTGTTGTCGCCTCACAGCTAGAAGGTCCTGGGTTCGATTCCCGCTTTGGGCGCTGGGGGCGTGTTCTCTCCTCTGCGTCATCAGAGCCCATACCCGAGGCGGGGTTGGCGAAAGGGCCTTTCTGTGTGGAGTTTGTATGTTCTCCCCGTTTCCCCTAGGGTAGGTACCCTCACATGTTGTCCCCTAGGGTAGGTACCCTCACATGTTCTCCCCGTGTCCCCTAGGGTAGGTACCCTCACATGTTCTCCCCGTGTCCCCTAGGGTAGGTACCCTCACATGTTCTCCCCGTGTCCCCTAGGGTAGGTACCCTCACATGGTCTCCCCGTGTCCCCTAGGGTAGGTACCCTCACATGTTCTCCCCGTGTCCCCTAGGGTAGGTACCCTCACATGTTCTCCCCGTGTCCCCTAGGGTAGGTACCCTCACATGTTCTCCCCGTGTCCCCTAGGGTAGGTACCCTCACAAAAAACATGCAGTAATCCTGGTCTCTAAACTACCTCCCCCTGGCCAGCCAGGGGGGCCTGATGGAGAGGAAAGGAACTTGTCGGAATAACGTGGTCTTTCCACGCTCTGTCCGAACGGGGAAACTCTCCCCTGTCAGGTGAAAAGAAGCAGCTTGGACTCCTCATGCATAGAAGGAAGCATGAGGTCAGTCCGTTGCTCTCCCAGGTTGGCAGAGGAAGTGTAGTGCCCAGGATTACATTAGATAATTGACACCGGGTGAAAATCGTGGGATAACATTTTTGAAAAAAGTAAAAATAAAACCAAGATTTCTAGGAAATGGGTGGATGTTAGAACTTAACACACCCAGGGAGCTAAAGGATATTATGGTCGGATGGTGGTAGAAAAACATATGATTTCAGTTTTGTTTTCATTTAGGGTGAGAAAGTTGACATTTTAAATAACTTGTATAACTGAAATAGCTGTGGTCAATGTTTACAGCTGAATGTTTTAGGTTTAACTTCATAAGCTTTTTGTTTGTTTTCAACTAAGAATAATCACGTTTGAGTAGAACTTCCTAGACATGAAATTGCCAAGCCTGATATGATTGTCTATAAATCCTGTTGATCCTCTCTTTGTAACAGGGTTGATCATCACAGAGCAGTCTCTCCTGTACCCAGCTGTGTCTCCATGAAGAGTGACTCGTCCATGCATGGACTTATTGACTTCAAAGATGGACACCACTCTGCTGATCAAAGGTTGAAACATGAACTCCATCTGGTGTCTGAATTGTGTACTCCAAGTCAAATCAAATCAAACTTTATTTCTAAAGCATCTATCTGAGCAGATCTAATGGGGAGGGGCAGACATGGAGTAATGTGTTCACGTTTTATAGTTGTAGGAGCCATCTTATTTGATTAGACATATTCGTGACCAAATGGCGCCCCCACTGGTTGCCTTGAGAAATGGCACCATGGTTCCCTTTAATTAAGCCACAGGCCCACAGCTGTAGGTGGAAAGACGCCAGTAGAGTTACAGATTTCAACAGCTCGCACGCAACGCAAACAGCGCAGTTAAAAGAAAAGAAAGGAAAGAAAGAAAAGTAGCCTACTTTATTATTTGTTTAATATGGAACCCTGCGCTCGTCTGTTTTTTGAGACCTTTATTTAGTTTATGTCTGGAGCCTGTTCTTGTTTTGTTTGCCCCGTTTATTTTGAAACTATTACACTCACACAACACAAACTCCTACCATAACATCAACCTGTTGCAGTCATCAATCACCATCGACAAACTACAAGTGAGTAAACAACAAGACGCCCATGTCACAAAGTGTGAGCCCGTTGCTAAACCGTATATATCTGGTGATGTAAGAAAGAAAGGCATATTGGCCCTACATTCAAGTTGAAATCTACTCTGATACGGACACAAGTATTGAAATTGGATCGATTGGGAGGATCTAACGATAATGGATGTGTCACGCTATTGAAGCTAATGAAATAAGCGCTGCTGTTGTATTCTAAATACGGACTATAAGTTTGGATCTGGAAAATAAGCGCTGCTGTTGTATTCTAAATACGGACTATAAGTTTGGATCTGGAAAATAAGCGCTGCTGTTGTATTCTAAATACGGACGTCACGTCACGTTTTGATGTCTGTAAATGGAGCGGAGAAATTACTCCAGTGTGAAAGAGAGACAGCGCATGAAGATGTTGTTCATGCTACTGATAAAAGTGCACCAGCAATTGAGGGTAAAAGGCAAGTGAAGCCTACACCAAAGGCACTTGAAGCTAATTATGCAAAACAATGCAATGCACGAAAAAATAAACTTGGACAGCTCACAAACAAACAAAATGTATTACAAGCACTCATGGTTGATTACAAAAACCTTGCATTAGTTAAACAAGAGTACGATGAATTTAGTACTAAAACAAACGATTTCAAATCACTTCACAATTCTGTACAGCATTTATTATTAGAAGAAGAGGCCTTGGAGGATCATGAGCAGTGGTATAAGCCTAAACTTCAAAGCATATGTCAATTTCATGACAAAGTTATATCATGGATGAATAATGCCCCTGCTGTTATGGCACAAATCCCACCAGAAGTGACACCGGATGTTCAACTTCAAGTGACACAAGCAATTAGTGTGAAATCACTGTCAAAATCAATCGATAATGTTTCAATTGGCATGATAAGCAGAAAGAAAACAGCTACAAGCTCCTCTGTATTGAGGGAGGCAGAGGCTGAAAGGGCAGCTCTAGTTGCACGTGCTGCTGCTCTTAAGCAAAGACGAGCATTTGAATTACAGGAGGCACAGCTCAAAGCCAAAAGAGAAGCCTTTGAATTGGAAGTTGAACTCGCAGCCGCTGATGCCAAATTGAAAGCATTAAATATCGGTAAACATGTAGACACTAACTTAATTAACCCATTAATCCACATCAATGAATATTTTGCCTCAATGCAATCTTTACCAGTAGACAGCCAGAAGGTTGATAATTATTATAGATTGGATGATGAAGAGGAAGATGATGATGATGATGAGGATGATGGTGATGGTGAAGATGACGATGATGATGATGATGATGACATTGATGACTATGATGAAGAGCAAGGAGCTACTTCACATCCACCACGGAGACAAAGGTCTCAGCATGCCCCTCGTAGCCAATCACGGCAGCCACAGAGACAAATGTCTCAACATGCCCCTAGTAGCCAATCACGGCAGCCACCGAGACAAATGTCTAAGCAGCGTTCACGGTCACGCTTGCCTGTTTCTCACCAACAACCCCCGCAGCCTAACCCAAACATTGGCTTGCAAGATGGTGCTCGGGTTAATATACAAGCAGGTGTAGGCATGATAGAAATTATGAGAAAACAAAATAAAATCACTGAAATGTTAGTTCAAGAACAGAGGTTCTCACTCTTGCCATCTAGAGAAATTCCTGTCTTTAGAGGTGACCCCTTGAGCTACATTTCTTTCATTAGAACGTTTGAACACTGTATAGAAAGCAAGACAAGCAATGACAGAGATAGACTTCTCTTCCTAGAACAGTTCACCGATGGGCAACCAAAGGCAATTGTGAGGAGCTGCCTCCACATGGATTCCCAAAGAGGCTATGTAAAAGCAAAACGTCTGCTACGCAAACACTTTGGGAATGAGGTGCTTATTGCTTCTGCCTATCAGGAAAATATTCTGAATTGGGATGTAATCCGTTCAGAAGATAGCAAAGCCCTACACAAATTCTCACTCTTCTTGAGAACATGCTGTAATGCTATGAGCAATAACGAAATTCTACAAGACATGAACAATCCAACACACCTGAAATCAGTCTTATCAAAGCTACCATTCAGGCACAGAGAGAGGTGGAGAACCGTGGCATATGATTATCATGAACGCACACACAGAAGAGCCAAGTTTCCACAACTCGTCAACTTCATTGAAAGACAAGCAAACATTGCTGTAGACCCTCTCTTTGGAGAAATCCAAGATACAAAACAGAAAGACAAGAAACCAAACTTGAAATCCATTCCCGTTTCATCACACCCTAAAAGCAGTTATAAAAGCAGTTTTGCCACAGTAACAGAATCACAAGAACCTAAGTCTCAGTCAAACAACTCTACATCCACCTCACAGAAATCGTGTTTCTTTTGTAAAGGCAATCACAGCACAGATCTGTGCAAAGATTTTGATAAAAAGATGCACAAAGATAAGGTTGAATTCTTTAAAGCCAATGGCCTATGTTTCGGATGTGTAACTCAAGGCCACTTGAGTAAATCTTGTACGAAAAGACTAACTTGTAAAATTTGCACAAAAAAGCATCCTTCTGTGTTGCACATTGAATTTAAGAAAGACTCAGTTAAAGGTCAAGCAAGTCCAACCACTGATAGCATGTCAGTAAGCAGTGCATTAGTCACCATGGAAAGGCCCATCCATACCGGGGCCGGTGACCAGCAAAAATTATCAATTGTCCCTGTGCAAGTTAAATTAACTAATTCCAACCAAATTCTCAAAACATATGCTTTCCTTGATCCAGGAAGCACTGGAACCTTTTGTACAGACGCTTTAAGGAAGCAACTGAATGCCAAAGCAACACCAACTCGAATCCTACTTCGAACCCTAGGACAAGAAAAGGTCATAAATATCAACAGAATCAATGGACTGGAACTGTCAAGTCTTGAAGGAAAAGATTTCCTAAAACTGCCACCACTTTACACTCAAAAAGAAATTCCTGTAACCAACAAGCAAATTCCCACTCAGGTTGATGTGCAAGAATGGGACTACCTAAAAGAGGTCAAGTTACCATATATTGATGCAGATATTGGACTCCTGATTGGTAATGATGCAGCTAAGTTTATGGAACCTTGGGAAGTAATTAATAGTAAGGGTAATGGGCCCTATGCAGTAAAGACAAGACTTGGATGGGTGGTTAATGGGCTACTAAACGAACCCACAATGAGCTGTAAGCAGCCAACCCATATTTTCAGTAACCGCATATCTATAATAAATTTGAATGACCTCATGATCCAACAGTTCAATTATGATTTTCCAGAAAAGGGTTACGAAGAGAAGGCAGAAATGTCTATAGAAGATAAAAGATTCATGCAAATCATGTCTGACTCCACTCAAATGAAAGATGGTCATTACCAAATAAACCTTCCCTTTAAACAGAAAGATGTTGCAATGCCCAACAACCGCCATCTGGCAGAGCAGCGTGTCATGTCGCTAAAGAGGAAGTTCAAGAAAGATCCTGAATTCCACAAAGAATACACTGACTTTCTTCAAAGTGTCATTCAAAAGGGACACGCTGAAGCTGTACCTCAAAGACAGTTAAAACCTGAGGAAGGAAGAACATGGTACTTGCCTCACCATGGTGTACGCCACCCAAAGAAGCACAAACTTCGTGTAGTCTTTGATTGTTCTGCGTCATTCCAAGGTACATCATTAAACGATGAGCTTATTCAAGGCCCAAATCTAACCAACACACTGCTGGGTGTCTTAATCCGCTTTAGACAAGAGCCAGTAGCAATGATGGCAGATGTAGAAGGCATGTTTCATCAAGTGAAAGTCACACCATCTGACAAAGACTTCCTGAGATTCCTATGGTGGCCGAATGGTGACTTCAGTCAAAGCCTAGTAGAGTACAGAATGACAGTGCATTTATTTGGTGCAACATCCTCATCCAGTGTTGCTAGTTATGCCGTAAGAAGGACTGCTGAAGATAATAAAGACAAGTTCTCAGCAGAGGCAGTTAATACTGTCAAAGATAACTTTTATGTCGATGACTGTCTGAAGGCTATGCCAAATAAGAAGGATGGCATAGAACTATCTAAAGAACTGAGAACCATGTGTGCTCAAGGAGGTTTCCGTCTAACCAAATGGGTAAGCAACAGCCGCACTGTGCTGGCCTCTATTCCAGAAGAAGAGCGAGCCACAGAGGTAAAAGACATTGACTTGGATCAAAAGAACCTACCGGTCGAACGGGCCCTTGGAGTGCAGTGGAATGTGGAGGAGGATACGTTCAGGATTCAAGTGAACTTGAAAAATCAACCCTACACAAGAAGAGGGATTCTTTCCACTGTAAGTTCAGTGTACGACCCACTGGGGTTCTTGGCTCCGTTCACATTCACTGCTAAGCACATCTTGCAGCAGTTATGCCAACTGAATTATGGATGGGATGACAGGATTCCAGATGCCTTTGGTCTCACATGGCATAAATGGCTCACTGGACTAAAGCAGATGGAGAACTTCAACATTCCAAGATGTATTAGATCTGAAGAATTTGGCAAGATCAAGTCAGCCCAACTTCATCACTTCTGTGATGCAAGTGAGACAGGATACGGTACTGTCACCTACCTGAAAATGACCAATGCTCAAAACCAAATTAACATCTCTTTGATCATGGCAAAGGCAAGAGTTGCCCCCTTGAAACAAGTCACAATACCAAGAATGGAACTCACAGCTGCAGTACTTGCAGTGAAAGTGAACAGGATGCTGCAGACCGAATTACACCTTCCACTCAGAAAGGCTGTGTTTTGGACAGACAGTACAGCAGTCTTGAAATATATCAGAAACGATACAAAGAGGTTTCAGACTTTCGTGGCCAACAGAGTCGGCATTATAAGAGAACACTCTTCTATTGAGCAGTGGAGATACTTAAGCACCAAGATCAACCCTGCAGACCATGTGTCCCGAGGTCTCACAGCTGAGGCATTTTTAAAGTGTGAAAGTTGGAAGAAGGGACCAGACTTCCTACAGGAAAAGGAAGAGACGTGGCCTAACTTACCTGCTGATCTCACCTCCATACCAGCCGACGATCCTGAAATCAAAAAAGAGAAGGTTACAGTCAATACCATCCAGACGACAGATCCAGATGCTACTAGCACTCTGATACATCACTACTCAAGTTTCGACAGATTGAAAAGAGCTGTAGCATGGATGCTGAAGTTAAGAACTCACCTTTTGCAGCTGAGTAGAAAAAGAAAAGACCTAATGCAAATTCAAGACTCAAACCCAGACAAGCAAAGACAATTGATTCAAGTAGAAATGAAAAGATTCAAAAACACTCTAAGAGTACACAACCTGTCACTGAATGAACTGGACAAGGCAGAGACAGCTGTTGTACAATTCTGTCAAAGGCAAGGATTTCAAGAGGAAATCGAAACGCTACAGAAAGGAAGTTTGAACGTGCGAAAAGACAGTTCAATCTACAAGCTTGATCCCAAACTTGACCAAAGGGTATTAAGAGTGGGCGGGAGATTAAGCAGATCAGCCATGCCGGAAACTGCAAAGCACCCTGCCATCCTCCCAAAAGACCACCATTTGTCTAAACTCATTCTTCGAAAGATCCATCAGCAAGTAGGACACAGTGGGAGAAACCACATGCTCTCCCTACTGAGACAAAAGTATTGGATTCCATGTGCCAATTCATTGTCAAGAAAGATTATCTCTGAATGTGTGACCTGTAGACGTCTCAATGCATCTGTTGGAGAACAGAAGATGGCAGACCTGCCAAGAGATAGGATAACACCTGACCTACCACCTTTCACACAAGTAGGAGTAGATTATTTCGGACCCATTGAAATCAAAAGAGGCCGTACCACAGTCAAAAGATATGGAGTCATTTTCACATGTTTAATCAGTAGAGCAGTACATCTTGAAGTGGCCCATTCTTTAGATACAGACTCGTGCATAAATGCACTCAGGCGTTTTATTGCTCGAAGAGGCCAAGTGACTGAAATTCGTTCAGATAATGGGACCAATTTCATATCCACTGAAAAGGAGCTAAAGGAATCTTTGAAGACATGGAACTTGAACAAAATAGAAAGATCTCTACAACAGAAAGGAGTCAAATGGACCTTTAATCCACCCGCCGGCGCCCATCATGGTGGTGTATGGGAAAGGATTATACGTTTGCTTAAAAAGACCTTGCTATCAGTCACCAAACAGCAAACTTTGAATGATGAAAGTCTCCATACAGTCATGTGTGAAGTGGAAGCCATACTTAACAGCCGCCCACTCACAACAGTCTCGAATGACCCCAATGACCTGGAAGCACTAACACCGAATCATCTGTTGACTCTTAAGAAACAGCCGATCCTTCCACCAGGAGTGTTCCAGGCCGAGGATGTATATGCAAAGCGCCGTTGGAGGCAAGTGCAATACCTGTCGGATCTATTTTGGACAAGATGGATAAAAGAATACCTACCTATTATGAATGTACGTCAAAAATGGAACCGCATCCGCAGGAACTTTGAAGAGGGAGACATTGTGATCATAGCTGACACAAATGCACCAAGAGGATCCTGGATGCTGGCTAGAGTCCTGGAAACAATGCCAGACTCAAGAGGACTTGTGAGAAGTGTACGTCTTCAGACGAAAACCAGCGTGCTCGACAGGCCCATCAGCAAGATTTGCCTGCTGGTGCCGAAGTAAAATTGAAGAAGCACCAAGATTTAGGCAGGCACATAACACCATGCCTGTTTCCCCCCTCACAAGTATTTATTTTGATTTTGAACCTTTTGGTATGGCTCCAGTTTATTTTGATTTTATATTGTTATTAGAGCATGCCCATAACAATAGGGGCCGGTTATGTAGGAGCCATCTTATTTGATTAGACATATTCGTGACCAAATGGCGCCCCCACTGGTTGCCTTGAGAAATGGCACCATGGTTCCCTTTAATTAAGCCACAGGCCCACAGCTGTAGGTGGAAAGACGCCAGTAGAGTTACAGATTTCAACAGCTCGCACGCAACGCAAACAGCGCAGTTAAAAGAAAAGAAAGGAAAGAAAGAAAAGTAGCCTACTTTATTATTTGTTTAATATGGAACCCTGCGCTCGTCTGTTTTTTGAGACCTTTATTTAGTTTATGTCTGGAGCCTGTTCTTGTTTTGTTTGCCCCGTTTATTTTGAAACTATTACACTCACACAACACAAACTCCTACCATAACATCAACCTGTTGCAGTCATCAATCACCATCGACAAACTACAAGTGAGTAAACAACAAGACGCCCATGTCACAAAGTGTGAGCCCGTTGCTAAACCGTATATATCTGGTGATGTAAGAAAGAAAGGCATATTGGCCCTACAATAGTGCCGGTGAGAAGGCGGGCAGCTGTGTTCTGCACTAGCTGTAAACGCCTGAGTGACGCCTGGTCGATGCCAATATACAAAGAGTTGCAATACTCTATTCTTGATGAAATCAAAGCATGGATAACAATCTCCAGCTGTTTTTAGGGGAGGTAGGATTTGACCGTGGCGATGATTGGAAGAAGAGAGTTTTAACGACGGAGCTGATTTGTTTATTAAGTTTAAAATCTTTATAAAAAATAAAACCAAGAGGGGGGAGAGTGGTACAGCCGGTAGTGTTGTCGCCTCACAGCTAGAAGGTCCTGGGTTTGATTCCAGCTTTGGGCGCTGGGGGCGTGTTCTCTCCTCTGCGTCATCAGAGCCCATACCCGAGGCGGGGTTGGCGAAAGGGCCTTTCTGTGTGGAGTTTGTATGTTCTCTCCGTTTCCCCTAAGGTAGGTACCCTCACATGTTCTCCCCGTGTCCCCTAGGGTAGGTACCCTCACATGTTCTCCCTGTGTCCCTATAGGATAGGTACCCTCACATGTTCTCCCCGTGTCCCCTAGGGTAGGTACCCTCACATGTTCTCCCCGTGTCCCCTAGGGTAGGTACCCTCACAAAAAACATGCAGTAATCCTGGTCTCTAAACTACCTCCCCCTGGCCAGCCAGTGGGGCCTGATGGAGGTGAAAGGAACTTGTCCGAATAACGTGTTCTTTCCACGCTCTATGTCCGACCGGGGAAACTCTCCCCTGTCAGGTGAAAAGAAGCAGCTTGGACTCCTCATGCATAGAAGGAAGCATGAGGTCAGTCCGTTGCTCTCCCAGGTTGGCAGAGGAAGTGTAGTGCCCAGGATTACATTAGATAATTGACACCGGGTGAAAATCGTGGGATACATTTTTTGAAAAAAGTAAAAATAAAACCAAGATTTCTAGGAAATGGGTGGATGTTAGAACTTAACACACCCAGGGAGCTAAAGGATATTATGGTCGGATCGTGGTAAAAAAATAACTTATATAACTGAAATAACTGTGGTCAATGTTTACAGCTGAATGTTTAGGTTTAACTTTATAAGCTTTTTGTTTGTTTTCAACTAAGAATAATCACGTTTGAGCAGAACTTCCTAGACTATGAAATTGCCAAGCCTGATATGATTGTCTATAAATCCTGTTGATCCTCTCTTTGTAACAGGGTTGATCATCACAGAGCAGTCTCTCCTGTACCCAGCTGTGTCTCCATGAAGAGTGACTCGTCCATGCATGGACTTATTGACTTCAAAGATGGACACCACTCTGCTAAACAAAGGTTTGAATTTGAATTGACCAGACGGGTGATTGAAACATGAACCAACAACCTGTCAGGTGAAAAGTGTTGCATTATTAGCCATCCTATAGCGTATAGTGGATGGTGGTCACGATCTGGAAAAAAAAATTATTCATGCTTTTGTTTCATCCCGTCTCGACTATTGTAATGGACTGTACACTACCCTTAACTGTTCCTCTATTTACAAACTACAATTAGTACAAAATACAGCCGCTAGAATACTCACCAATACAAACCGCAGAGCACACATAACACCGGTACTGGCTGAACTACACTGGCTCCCTATCAAATCTAGAATCGATTTTAAAATCCTTGTAACAACATATAAAGCACTACATGGCCTAGCCCCAGTTTATATTACAGACCTATTGGTGGCAAAACCAATTGTTAGACCCCTCAGGTCCTCTGACAAAGGCCTCCTGAATATTCCGGTGACAAAATTGAAAACTAAGGGGACCGGTCCTTTGCAGTGGTTGCTCCCACACTGTGGAACGCCCTACCCCTATCCATTAAAACTGCAGAGTCTGTTGAAGGTTTCAAGTCCAAGTTAAAAACTCATTTATTTAGGTTACATTTTATCTTTTAGTTTGACTATTACTGTTGTCAATTTATGTTTCTGCTCTTACTCTGTGTTGTTTGCTCCTTTGTGCCTGTTTTAACTTGATTGTTTATATTGTTGTTTTTACTGTACAGCACTTTGTAACTTTGTTTTGAAAAGTGCTCTATAAATAAAATGTACTTACTTACTTACTTACATCAAGGAAACGCGTGCTTCATCGATATAGTTTCAGTCAGGAATGAATCAAGATTTATTGCCCATGCTCAGGTAGAACACAGTGTGTAGTTGAGCACGCAGGCACGTGATGACGTCACATGGCTTTGCATATAGGTGATAATGTGCATTAAAGGACAACTTTAGTTTTTTTCAACCAAGGTTCATGTTTCAGGTTGTTATTAGAGAAAGTAAAAGATGAGTGTAAACTTTTCTTAATTTTCTGCTTTCTTTCGTTTTAGGGATTTTAGCTGTTTTTGACAGGGGGGCGGGGTCATTCGAGCATGGGGCTAAATATGTATTTTTGTACAAGATTTTATAGCGATTTATTGTTTTATTATTTACTCTACTCCTACTAAACCCCAAGAAATTACATCTGGCCACCAAAGATCACGAGATCTACTGAATGTGTCAAACGGACATATTGAGCCTATAACACAGTGTTGCTTCCCCCCAATAGGCTACCTTCACATTCAGTAGATCCTGTGAATTTCTGTGGCCAGATGTAATTTCCTGGGGTCTAGTAGGACTATAGTAAATAATAATTAAAAAAATCTCCATAATATTTTGTAAAGAAATACATATTTAGCCCCATGCTCGAATGCCCCCGCCCCCTGTCAAAAACCACTAAAATCCCTAAAACGAAAGAAAGCAGCAAATGAAGAAAAATGAACACTCATCTTTTACTTTCTCTAATAACAACCTAATACATGAACCTTGTTTGAAAAAAACTAAAGTTGTCCTTTAAGTCAACTCCCCCACTCAAAGACATGTTCACAGTTCCCTAGAATAAAACAAAATAGGCACTCTTCACATCATTCTCCAAACAAATACCCAATAAATCCTTCAAACTTAGCCTTTGTCAGATGCTTGGTTAAGACATCAGCAACCATCTCTGTGGTAGGACAGTATTCTATTGCTATCTTACCATCGGCTTGTGCAGACCTAATAAAATGGTATTTAATGTCTACATGCTTGCTCCTTTGACGGCCAACTGGGTCTTTTGATAGAGGCTCCCTGGTTGTCCTCATATATTTTAACTGGTGTATGCTGGCTACCTCTATCCATTTCTTTTAATAACTGTACAAGGTACATGCTCTCTTGTGTGGTAGCAGCCAGAGCCATATATTCGGCTTCACACGTAGATAGAGCCACTGTGGGCTGCTTCTTACTTTTCCAAGATATAACTGGACCACTCTTAGTTAAGCTAAAGCAATAGCCTGTTGTGCTCCGCCTATCCTGTAGGTCTGCTGCCCAGTCAGCATCACTGTAACCTTCAAGTTTTAGGTTATCTGATAGATGCTGTGATAATTTACTCACAACCCAACTCAAGTCAGGCCTGGTGCTGGTCATAATGTATATGAGACTGCCTATGACCTCTCGATACCCTGTTGCATCTGTCACGTCACCTTCAGTGTCAAACTGTAGCTTTTGCTCACATGGGGTTGACCTAGGTTTGTAATCGAACATACCACATTTCTGTAGCACTTTTTCAATGTGTCGCTTTTGACCCATTTTGACCTCTCCTTCACTCTGAGTGAAGTCAATCCCAAGAAAGTTTCTTATTTTTCCCATATCTTTCATTTTTAATTTCCCTTCAACATTCAACATTCAACATTTCTTTCACCTCACCGAGTAAATCATTGTTGCTGGCTGCAAGAAGCAAATCATCCACCCATATTATCAGTATGACTTTGCCTTTTTTTGATTGTCTGCTATAGACACAATGATCTGCATCATTTTGTTTGAAATCATTTTCGGTAAGATGATCATGTTCCAGCTGTTTTTAGGGGGAGGTAGGATTTGACCGTGGCGATGATTGGAAGAAGAGAGTTTTAACGACGGAGCTGATTTGTTTATTAAGTTTAAAATCTTTATCAAAAATAAAACCAAGAGGGGGGACAGTGGTACAGCCGGTAGTGTTGTCGCCTCACAGCTAGAAGGCCCTCGGTTCGATTCCCGCTGTGGGCTCTGGGGGTGTGTTCTCTCCTCTGCGTCATCTTATTTAGCTGGCAATATTAAAACTTAAAGGACAACTATAGTTTTTTCAACCAAGGTTGATGTTTTATGTTGTTATTAGAGAAAGTAAAAGATGAGTGTTCATTTCTTTTCATTTGCTGCTTTCTTTCGTTTTAGGGATTTTAGCTGATTTTGACAGGGGGGCGAGGGCATTCGAGCATGGGGATAAATATGTATTTTCTTTTACAAAATGTTATAGAGATTTATTTTTTGATTATTTACTATAGCCCTACTACACTGCCAAAAAGATCACAGGATCTGTCAAAAACAGTTACATTCCTAAAACAAAAGAAAGCAGCAAATTAAAAAATATATACACTCATCTTTTACTTTCTCTTATTTATAAATAAACTAAATCCTGTTGATCCTCTCTTTGTAACAGGGTTGATCATCACAGAGCAGTCTCTCCTGTACCCAGCTGTGTCTCCATGAAGAGTGACTCGTCCATGCATGGACTTATTGACTTCAAAGATGGACACCACTCTACTGATCAAAGGTTGAAACATGAACTCCATCTGGTGTCTGAATTGTGTACTCCAAGTCAAATCAAATCAAACTTTATTTCTAAAGCATCTATCTGAGCAGATCTAATGGGGAGGGGCAGACATGGAGTAATGTGTTCACGTTTTATAGTGCCGGTGAGAAGGCGGGCAGCTGTGTTCTGCACTAGCTGTAAACGCCTGAGTGATGCCTGGTCGATGCCAATATACAAAGAGTTGCAATACTCTATTCTTGATGAAATCAAAGCATGGATAACCATCTCCAGCTGTTTTTAGGGGGAGGTAGGATTTGACCGTGGCGATGATTGGAAGAAGAGAGTTTTAACGACGGAGCTGATTTGTTTATTAAGTTTAAAATCTTTATAAAAAATAAAACCAAGAGAGGGGACAGTGGTACAGCCGGTAGTGTTGTTGCCTCACAGCTAGAAGGTCCTGGGTTCGATTCCCGCTTTGGGCGCTGGGGGCGTGTTCTCTCCTCTGCGTCATCAGAGCCCATACCCGAGGCGGGGTTGGCGAAAGGGCCTTTCTGTGTGGAGTTTGTATGTTCTCTCCGTTTCCCCTAGTGTAGGTACCCTCACATGTTCTCCCCGTGTCCCCTAGGGTAGGTACCCTCACATGTTCTCCCCGTGTCCCCTAGGGTAGGTACCCTCACATGTTCTCCCCGTGTCCCCTAGGGTAGGTACCCTCACATGTTCTCCCCGTGTCCCCTAGGGTAGGTAGGTACCCTCACAAAAAACATGCAGTAATCCTGGTCTCTAAACTACCTCCCCCTGGCCAGCCAGGGGGGCCTGATGGAGAGGAAAGGAACTTGTCGGAATAACGTGTTCTTTCCACGCTCTATGTCCGACCGGGGAAACTCTCCCCTGTCAGGTGAAAAGAAGTAGCTTGGACTCCTCATGCATAGAAGGAAGCATGAGGTCAGTCCGTTGCTCTTCCAGGTTGGCAGAAGAAGTGTAGTGCCCAGGATTACATTAGATAATTGACACCGGGTGAAAATTGTGGGATAACATTTTAGAAAAAAGTAAAATAAATAAAACCAAGATTTCTAGGAAATGGGTGGATGTTAGAACTTAACACACCCAGGGAGCTAAAGGATATTATGGTCGGATGGTGGTAAAAAAACATATTATTTCAGGGTTTTTTTCATTGAGGGTGAGAAAGTTGACATTTTAAATAACTTGTATAACTGAAATAGCTGTGGTCAATGTTTACAGCTGAATGTTTTAGGTTTAACTTCATAAGCTTTTTGTTTGTTTTCAACTAAGAATAATCACGTTTGAGTAGAACTTCCTAGACTATGAAATTGCCAAGCCTGATATGATTGTCTATAAATCCTGTTGATCCTCTCTTTGTAACAGGGTTGATCATCACAGAGCAGTCTCTCCTGTACCCAGCTGTGTCTCCATGAAGAGTGACTCGTCCATGCATGGACTTATTGACTTCAAAGATGGACACCAATCTACTGATCAAAGGTTTGAATTTGAATTGACCAGACGGGTGATTGAAACATGAACTCCTTCACAACCAACAACCTGTCAGGTGAAAAGAAGCAGCTAGGACTCCTCATGCATAGAAGGAAGCATGAGGTCAGTCCGTTGCTCTCCCAGGTTAGCAGAGGAAGTGTAGTGTCCAGGATTACATTAGATAATTGACACCGGGAGAAAAAATGCGTTGAAAAATCGTGGGATAAAAACTTAGAAAAAAGTAAAAATAAAACCAAGATTTCTAGGAAAGGGGTGGATGTTAGAACTTAACACACCCAGGGAGCTAAAGGATATTATGGTCGGATGGTGGTAAAAAAACATATTATTTCAGTTTTGTTTTCATTGAGGGTGAGAAAGTTGACATTTTAAATAACTTGTATAACTGAAATAGCTGTGGTCAATGCTTACAGCTGAATGTTTAGATTTAAATTTATAAGCTTTTTGTTTGTTTTCAACTAAGAATAATCACGTTTGAGTGGAACTTCCTAGACTATGAAATTGCCAAGCCTGATATGATTGTCTATAAATCCTGTTGATCCTCTCTTTGTAACAGGGTTGATCATCACAGAGCAGTCTCTCCTGTACCCAGCTGTGTCTCCATGAAGAGTGACTCGTCCATGCATGGACTTATTGACTTCAAAGATGGACACCACTCTACTGATCAAAGGTTGAAACATGAACTCCATCTGGTGTCTGAATTGTGTACTCCAAGTCAAATCAAATCAAACTTTATTTCTAAAGCATCTATCTGAGCAGATCTAATGGGGAGGGGCAGACATGGAGTAATGTGTTCACGTTTTATAGTGCCGGTGAGAAGGCGGGCAGCTGTGTTCTGCACTAGCTGTAAACGCCTGAGTGATGCCTGGTCGATGCCAATATACAAAGAGTTGCAATAATCTATTCTTGATGAAATCAAAGCATGGATAACCATCTCCAGCTGTTTTTAGGGGGAGGTAGGATTTAACCGTGGCGATGATTGGAAGAAGATAGTTTTAACGATGGAGCTGATTTGTTTATTACGTTTTAAATCTTTATCAAAAATAAAACCAAGAGGGGGGACAGTGGCACAGTCGGTAGTGTTGTCGCCTCACAGCTAGAAGGTCCTGGGTTCGATTCCCGCTGTGGGCGCTGGGGGCGTGTTCTCTCCTCTGCGTCATCAGTGCCCATACCCGAGGCGGGGTTGGTGAAAGGGCCTTTCTGTGTGGAGTTTGTATGTTCTCCCCGTGTCCCCTAGCGTAGGTACCCTCACATGTTCTCCCTGTGTCCCCTAGGGTAGGTACCCTCACATGTTCTCCCCGTGTCCCCTAGGGTAGGTACCCTCACATGTTCTCCCCGTGTCCCCTAGGGTAGGTACCCTCACATGTTCTCCCCGTGTCCCCTAGGGTAGGTACCCTCACAAAAGCATGCAGTAATCCTGGTCGTAATGTGTTAAGGAGATAACTGTTACAATTGCTGAATTCAACAGACACCTTTTAACCCATTCTAAAAACACCTTCTCAATCCTGACCTAAGTTTTAAGTGTTTAGAGAGGCACTTGTCTTTATCTCCTTGGGCAAATCATTCCATTGCACAGTTTGTACTACATGGAATACAAGCTACTGTTATGCTAATTACTGTCTGTTATTTACTTAGTATTATTTCTAGTAGTATTATTCACTGTCTCTGTTGTTTATGTATTGGTATTTCTGTCTGTATGATTCCAGAAGTGTCCACCACAGAGCAGAGTCTCCAACTCCCAGCCTTCTGTCTGTGAAGAGTGACTGGTCTAAACCAGGAAAACCTCCTGAGTTCAGTAACGAACCTGGACCTCCTGATTCACAGTATGTCAACCCTCCTATAAATATATACAACACAATAACACTGTAACACTATACAATATATATACACTATAACACTATACAATATACACTATAACACTATACCATATACACTATACAATATACACTATAACACTATACAATATACACTAACAATAACACTATACAATATACACTAACATATTTAATAGTGCCGGTGAGAAGGCGGGCAGCTGTGTTCTGCACTAGCTGTAAACGCCTGAGTGATGCCTGGTCGATGCCAATATACAAAGAGTTGCAATAATCTATTCTTGATGAAATCAAAGCATGGATAACCATCTCCAGCTGTTTTTAGGGGGAGGTAGGATTTAACCGTGGCGATGATTGGAAGAAGATAGTTTTAACGATGGAGCTGATTTGTTTATTACGTTTTAAATCTTTATCAAAAATAAAACCAAGAGAAACCTAGAGAAAGCCATTTCTATTGAACAATTGCACACTCGCCTGCAGAGGTAAAATAGATATCCGATACTTTTTAAATCAGAGCTGCATTGATTAATGCGGGGAAGTCCGTCTTTTAGATTGATCTCACTGTCATCTGTCTGAATACAGAATGGATGTGTTCTGATTATGGACACATATATATATATATATATATATATATATATATATATATATATATATATATATATATTTATCTATATCTAAGTGCAGGTTCATTTCATATGACGTCGTCATATTAAAATGATTCGTGGGAAAAGAGCTTTACCCTTTCAATTGGAACTCTAAATCAATTAAATATCTGGGAATAAGGTTGACTAAGGACCTATCTAAACTCTATGAAGCAAATTATCAACCCATAATCACACAAATTAAAAAAGATATTGAGAGATGGTCTCTGTCACCCTTGGACTTAAGTTCTAGAATAGAAGCAGTCAAGATGAATGTTATACCTAGGATATTATATTTCTTTCAGTCTCTACCAGTGGAGGTGCCTGCCAAACAGTTTTGTGAATGGGACAAAATTATATCTAGATTTATCTGGAACGGAAAAAAAACGAGAATCAGATTCCAAACTTTACAACTCCCTAAAGAAAGAGGGGGACTATCCCTTCCAAATTTGAGGCATTACTATTATGCGTCACAATTAAGACCTTTAATATGTTGGTGTGATGATAAATGCGAGGCTAAATGGAAAGCTTTGGAAATTAAATCAATCAACATCCCTATTCAGTCTTTAATTGGGAACAAAGACCAGGCTAAGTCATACTATGACATTTTAGACCCATTCACAATATTTACTTTAAATACTTGGTTCAAAGTCGTGAAACAGTTCAAAATGGAGAGGACAATCAGGGTGTTGAGGTGGCCCGCTTACGATCCAGATTTTAAGCCTGGTGTGTACGGTCAAACTTTCAGGCGATGGGCTCGGTATGGTTTTTCCTCTTACAGTACTGCCATGAAAGCAATGTGTTATTGAACTTTGAACAATTGAAAGATATGTGTATGTGCATAGATAACAAGGACTTTTTTAGATACCTCCAAATACGAGAGTACTTCATGGGGGAGGTGAAAGCATCCGAGCCGGTGGCCTCAAACGATCCCAAAGAGTAGTGTCCAGTATATATATTGCCCTGGTTTCAGCTAGGGTCAATTCCACAGAGTACATTAAAACTAAT
This sequence comes from Protomyctophum parallelum, assembly GCF_964188405.1. Lineage (NCBI taxonomy): Eukaryota > Metazoa > Chordata > Actinopteri > Myctophiformes > Myctophidae > Protomyctophum > Protomyctophum parallelum. Next base: position 1,281,103 of record NC_139707.1, on the reverse strand, counting down.
TGGGAAAAAGAGTTGGAGATTAGCATCACATCAGAAGAATGGGCAAACATGTGCAATACACAAATTACATCCACCAACTCAAGAATGTGGAGAGAATTCTGTTGGAAGAACCTAATGAGATTTTGTATTACACCCAAAATTAAATCGAGACAACTGAAAACAGATCAGCCTTGCTGGAGACAGTGTGGCCACAAGGGGGCGGGCCACGCTCATATTTTCTGGTCTTTCAGAAATACTGGCAGGACATCCATTCCACCTTGGAGACCATTCTGTGTTTTGAGATACCTCTGTCTGTTTCTTTTCTACTGTTGGGAAATATCCCTGAAGAGTTTCTAATACATGATAAATATTTAATCAAGATCCTCTTAGCAGCAAGTAAAAAAGCAATCACACGACGCTGGTGCCAGCAGGACCCACCAACGAAAGATCAATGGATGGACATTATTGAGGAACTGTATTCTATGGAAAAACTAACATTCATACTTAGACTACTTTTTCGTTTACTTTTTGTCTTTTTCTTTCCGTATAGTCTTGTCAGTTGTTTTTTTCTTGTCTGTTCTTCCTTCAATAAAAATTAAGTGGAAAAAAATATATATATTCGTGGGACATTTGGCACCAAACTTGATTGATCTCATGATGAGATCAATGTAGTAGCCTACAGCCTACACAGTTGCCCTTGCCCATATTATAATTAATTAAGGTGATCTGGCTTAAAACTATGACTGGCCGAATTGCACTGATGCCATAATGTGGACTTCTATTTTTATAGGGCTAATTAGCCCTAGTGATTGCTGTCTGTCTGTCAGACCGGCATGTCTGTGAACCCAGGGCTCGAAATTAACTTTTCTTGGTAGCACCAGTGCTCCCAAATTAAAAAGTTAGTAGCACTAGCAAAAAATTAGGAGCACCTACACAAAAGGTAAGGAGCACAGACAATATATATCACGCAATACATTGTATTAATAAAACAGTATAACTCAGTATACCAATTTACACTTGTAAACATCTCCATTTCAGTGCATTAGTCACGTGCATACCTAACCGTGGCATTAAGACATTGCATTTCTGAGCACTGAGCACTGCAGAGTTCATCACATGCCGGGTTAAGGCTTAACAATAAAATATGAAACTTAATTATTCAGACCATGGAGAAAGCCTAGTTTTTCTTTTTTAACACATTGCACTTAAAATGAACTTTGTATGCCAATTTATTCAGTCCACCATAAACATTTTCCCTTCCCTTTTTTGCTAAACAGCTTGTCCCCCCAGGTCTCAATATTTGCTATTGAGAATGAAAGAAATTAGATCAAATGTCCACCAAATATGACGTATGATATGATGATATATAATGATAAGAGCACCTCAGTTCACATGGGTGTGATTTTTAACTCATGCATTGTCCTGGGGCCAGGATTAAAAATTTGGTCTCCTGACTCTCAGTCCCTCCCTCTCCCATCCATCTCTTCACGGACACCGAAGCATCAAAGCTCTCCTGAGGAGGACCCTCTACAATTGCTCAATTCAACAGACCCATTAAGGATTCTAAAAACGCCTTCTCAATCCTGACCTAAGTTTTAAGTGTTTTAAGTGTGTTGTCTTTATCTCTTTGGGCAAATCATTCGATTGCACAGTTTGTACTACATGGAATACAAGCTACTGTTATGCTAATTACTGTCTGTTATTTACTTAGTATTATTTCTAGTAGTATTATTCACTGTCTCTGTTGTTTATGTATTGGTATTTCTGTCTGTATGATTCCAGAAGTGTCCACCACAGAGCAGAGTCTCCAACTCCCAGCCTTCTGTCTGTGAAGAGTGACTGGTCTAAACCAGGAAAACCTCCTGAGTTCAGTAACGAACCTGGACCTCCTGATTCACAGTATGTCAACCCTCCTATAAATATATACAACACAATAACACTGTAACACTATACAATATATATACACTATAACACTATACAATATACACTATAACACTATACCATATACACTATACAATATACACTATAACACTATACAATATACACTAACAATAACACTATAACATATTTTATAGTGCCGGTGAGAAGGCGGGCAGCTGTGTTCTGCACTAGCTATAAACGCCTGAGTGATGCCTGGTCGATGCCAATATACAAAGAGTTGCAATAATCTATTCTTGATGAAATCAAAGCATGGATAACCATCTCCAGCTGTTTTTAGGGGAGGTAGGATTTAACCGTGGCGATGATTGGAAGAAGATAGTTTTAACGATGGAGCTGATTTGTTTATTACGTTTTAAATCTTTATCAAAAATAAAACCAAGAGGGAGGACAGTGGCACAGTCTGTAGTGTTGTCGCCTCACAGCTAGAAGGCCCTGGGTTCGATTCCCGCTGTGGGCGCTGGGGGCGTGTTCTCTCCTCTGCGTCATCAATGCCCATACCCGAGGCGGGGTTGGCGAAAGGGCCTTTCTGTGTGGAGTTTGTATGTTCTCCCCGTGTCCCCTAGGGTAGGTACCCTCACATGTTCTCCCCGTGTCCCCTAGGGTAGGTACCCTCACATGTTCTCCCCGTGTCCCCTAGGGTAGGTACGCTCACAAAAGCATGCAGTAATCCTGGTCGGAATGTGTTAAGGAGATAACTGTTACAATTGCTCAATTCAACAGACACCTTTTAACCCATTCTAAAAACACCTTCTCAATCCTGACCTAAGTTTTAAGTGTTTAGAGAGGCACTTGTCTTTATCTCCTTGGGCAAATCATTCCATTGCACAGTTTGTACTACATGGAATACAAGCTACTGTTATGCTAATTACTGTCTGTTATTTACTTAGTATTATTTCTAGTAGTATTATTCACTGTCTCTGTTGTTTATGTATTGGTATTTCTGTCTGTATGATTCCAGAAGTGTCCACCACAGAGCAGAGTCTCCAACTCCCAGCCTTCTGTCTGTGAAGAGTGACTGGTCTAAACCAGGAAAACCTCCTGAGTTCAGTAACGAACCTAGACCTCCTGATTCACAGTATGTCAACCCTCCTATAAATATATACAACACAATAACACTGTAACACTATACAATATATATACACTATAACACTATACAATATACACTATAACACTATACCATATACACTATACAATATACACTATAACACTATAACACTATACAATATACACTAACAATAACACTATACAATATACACTATAACATATTTAATAGTGCCGGTGAGAAGGCGGGCAGCTGTGTTCTGCACTAGCTGTAAACGCCTGAGTGATGCCTGGTCGATGCCAATATACAAAGAGTTGCAATAATCTATTCTTGATTAAATCAAAGCATGGATAACCATCTCCAGCTGTTTTTAGGGGGAGGTAGGATTTAACCGTGGCGATGATTGGAAGAAGATAGTTTTAACGATGGAGCTGATTTGTTTATTACGTTTTAAATCTTTATCAAAAATAAAACCAAGAGAAACCTAGAGAAAGCCATTTCTATTGAACAATTGCACACTCGCCTGCAGAGGTAAAATAGATATCCGATACTTTTTTAATCAGAGCTGCATTGATTAATGCGGGGAAGTCCGTCTTTTAGATTGATCTCACTGTCATCTGTCTGAATACAGAATGGATGTGTTCTGATTATGGACACATATATATATATATATATATATATCTATCAGATGTAAGTGCAGGTTCATTTCATATGACGTCGTCATATTAAAATGATTCGTGGGAAAAGAGCTTTACCCTTTCAATTGGAACTCTAAATCAATTAAATATCTGGGAATAAGGTTGACTAAGGACCTATCTAAACTCTATGAAGCAAATTATCAACCCATAATCACACAAATTAAAAAAGATATTGAGAGATGGTCTCTGTCACCCTTGGACTTAAGTTCTAGAATAGAAGCAGTCAAGATGAATGTTATACCTAGGATATTATATTTCTTTCAGTCTCTACCAGTGGAGGTGCCTGCCAAACAGTTTTGTGAATGGGACAAAATTATATCTAGATTTATCTGGAACGGAAAAAAAACGAGAATCAGATTCCAAACTTTACAACTCCCTAAAGAAAGAGGGGGACTATCCCTTCCAAATTTGAGGCAGATATGTTGGTGTGATGATAAATGCGAGGCTAAATGGAAAGCTTTGGAAATTAAATCAATCAACATCCCTATTCAGTCTTTAATTGGGAACAAAGACCAGGCTAAGTCATACTATGACATTTTAGACCCATTCACAATATTTACTTTAAATACTTGGTTCAAAGTCGTGAAACAGTTCAAAATGGAGAGGACAATCAGGGTGTTGAGGTGGCCCGCTTACGATCCAGATTTTAAGCCTGGTGTGTACGGTCAAACTTTCAGGCGATGGGCTCGGTATGGGTTTTCCTCCTACAGTACTGCCATGAAAGCAATGTGTTATTGAACTTTGAACAATTGAAAGATATGTGTATGTGCATAGATAACAAGGACTTTTTTAGATACCTCCAAATACGAGAGTACTTCATGGGGGAGGTGAAAGCATCCGAGCCGGTGGCCTCAAACGATCCAAAAGAGTAGTGTCCAGTATATATAATGCCCTGGTTTCAGCTAGGGTCAATTCCACAGAGTACATTAAAACTAATTGGGAAAAAGAGTTGGAGATTAGCATCACATCAGAAGAATGGGCAAACATGTGCAATACACAAATTACATCCACCAACTCAAGAATGTGGAGAGAATTCTGTTGGAAGAACCTAATGAGATTTTGTATTACACCCAAAATTAAATCGAGACAACTGAAAACAGATCAGCCTTGCTGGAGACAGTGTGGCCACAAGGGGGCGGGCCACGCTCATATTTTCTGGTCTTTCAGAAATACTGGCAGGACATCCATTCCACCTTGGAGACCATTCTGTGTTTTGAGATACCTCTGTCTGTTTCTTTTCTACTGTTGGGAAATATCCCTGAAGAGTTTCTAATACATGATAAATATTTAATCAAGATCCTCTTAGCAGCAAGTAAAAAAGCAATCACACGACGCTGGTGCCAGCAGGACCCACCAACGAAAGATCAATGGATGGACATTATTGAGGAACTGTATTCTATGGAAAAACTAACATTCATACTTAGACTACTTTTTCGTTTACTTTTTGTCTTTTTCTTTCCGTATAGTCTTGTCAGTTGTTTTTTTTCTTGTCTGTTCTTCCTTCAATAAAAATTAAGTGGAAAAAAATATATATATTCGTGGGACATTTGGCACCAAACTTGATTGATCTCATGATGAGATCAATGTAGTAGCCTACAGCCTACACAGTTGCCCTTGCCCATATTATAATTAATTAAGGTGATCTGGCTTAAAACTATGACTGGCCGAATTGCACTGATGCCATAATGTGGACTTCTATTTTTATAGGGCTAATTAGCCCTAGTGATTGCTGTCTGTCTGTCAGACCGGCATGTCTGTGAACCCAGGGCTCGAAATTAACTTTTCTTGGTAGCACCAGTGCTCCCAAATTAAAAAGTTAGTAGCACTAGCAAAAAATTAGGAGCACCTACACAAAAGGTAAGGAGCACAGACAATATATATCACGCAATACATTGTATTAATAAAACAGTATAACTCAGTATACCAATTTACACTTGTAAACATCTCCATTTCAGTGCATTAGTCACGTGCATACCTAACCGTGGCATTAAGACATTGCATTTCTGAGCACTGAGCACTGCAGAGTTCATCACATGCCGGGTTAAGGCTTAACAATAAAACATGAAACTTAATTATTCAGACCATGGAGAAAGCCTAGTTTTTCTTTTTTAACACATTGCACTTAAAATGAACTTTGTATGCCAATTTATTCAGTCCACCATAAACATTTTCCCTTCCCTTTTTTGCTAAACAGCTTGTCCCCCCAGGTCTCAATATTTGCTATTGAGAATGAAAGAAATTAGATCAAATGTCCACCAAATATGACGTATGATATGATGATATATAATGATAAGAGCACCTCAGTTCACATGGGTGTGATTTTTAACTCATGCATTGTCCTGGGGCCAGGATAAAAAATGTGGTCTCCTGACTCTCAGTCCCTCCCTCTCCCATCCATCTCTTCACGGACACCAAAGCATCAAAGCTCTCCTGAGGAGGACCCTCTACAATTGCTCAATTCAACAGACCCATTAAGGATTCTAAAAACGCCTTCTCAATCCTGACCTAAGTTTTAAGTGTTTTAAGTGTGTTGTCTTTATCTCTTTGGGCAAATCATTCCATTGCACAGTTTGTACTACATGGAATACAAGCTACTGTTATGCTAATTACTGTCTGTTATTTACTTAGTATTATTTCTAGTAGTATTATTCACTGTCTCTGTTGTTTATGTATTGGTATTTCTGTCTGTATGATTCCAGAAGTGTCCACCACAGAGCAGAGTCTCCAACTCCCAGCCTTCTGTCTGTGAAGAGTGACTGGTCTAAACCAGGAAAACCTCCTGAGTTCAGTAACGAACCTGGACCTCCTGATTCACAGTATGTCAACCCTCCTATAAATATATACAACACAATAACACTGTAACACTATACAATATATATACACTATAACACTATACAATATACACTATAACACTATACCATATACACTATACAATATACAATATACAATATACAATATACACTATACACTATACACTATACACTATACACTATACACTATACACTATACACTAACACTATACAATATACACTAACAATAACACTATACAATATACACTATAACATATTTAATAGTGCCGGTGAGAAGGCGGGCAGCTGTGTTCTGCACTAGCTGTAAACGCCTGAGTGATGCCTGGTCGATGCCAATATACAAAGAGTTGCAATAATCTATTCTTGATTAAATCAAAGCATGGATAACCATCTCCAGCTGTTTTTAGGGGGAGGTAGGATTTAACCGTGGCGATGATTGGAAGAAGATAGTTTTAACGATGGAGCTGATTTGTTTATTACGTTTTAAATCTTTATCAAAAATAAAACCAAGAGGGAGGACAGTGGCACAGTCTGTAGTGTTGTCGCCTCACAGCTAGAAGGCCCTGGGTTCGATTCCCGCTGTGGGCGCTGGGGGCGTGTTCTCTCCTCTGTGTCATCAATGCCCATACCCGAGGCGGGGTTGGCGAAAGGGCCTTTCTGTGTGGAGTTTGTATGTTCTCCCCGTGTCCCCTAGGGTAGGTACCCTCACATGTTCTCCCCGTGTCCCCTAGGGTAGGTACCCTCACATGTTCTCCCTGTGTCCCCTAGGGTAGGTACCCTCACATGTTCTCCCCGTGTCCCCTAGGGTAGGTACCCTCACATGTTCTCCCCGTGTCCCCTAGGGTAGGTACCCTCACAAAAGCATGCAGTAATCCTGGTCGGAATGTGTTAAGGAGATAACTGTTGCAATTGCTCAATTCAACAGACACCTTTTAACCCATTCTAAAAACACCTTCTCAATCCTGACCTAAGTTTTAAGTGTTTAGAGAGGCACTTGTCTTTATCTCCTTGGGCAAATCATTCCATTGCACAGTTTGTACTACATGGAATACAAGCTACTGTTATGCTAATTACTGTCTGTTATTTACTTAGTATTATTTCTAGTAGTATTATTCACTGTCTCTGTTGTTAATGTATTGGTATTTCTGTCTGTATGATTCCAGAAGTGTCCACCACAGAGCAGAGTCTCCAACTCCCAGCCTTCTGTCTGTGAAGAGTGACTGGTCTAAACCAGGAAAACCTCCTGAGTTCAGTAACGAACCTGGACCTCCTGATTCACAGTATGTCAACCCTCCTATAAATATACAGTATACAACACAATAACACTGTAACACTATACAATATATATACACTATAACACTATACAATATACACTATAACACTATACCATATACACTATACAATATACACTATAACACTATACAATATACACTAACAATAACACTATACAATATACACTATAACATATTTTATAGTGCCGGTGAGAAGGCGGGCAGCTGTGTTCTGCACTAGCTGTAAACGCCTGAGTGATGCCTGGTCGATGCCAATATACAAAGAGTTGCAATAATCTATTCTTGATGAAATCAAAGCATGGATAACCATCTCCAGCTGTTTTTAGGGGGAGGTAGGATTTAACCGTGGCGATGATTGGAAGAAGATAGTTTTAACGATGGAGCTGATTTGTTTATTACGTTTTAAATCTTTATCAAAAATAAAACCAAGAGGGAGGACAGTGGCACAGTCTGTAGTGTTGTCGCCTCACAGCTAGAAGGCCCTGGGTTCGATTCCCGCTGTGGGCGCTGGGGGCGTGTTCTCTCCTCTGCGTCATCAATGCCCATACCCGAGGCGGGGTTGGCGAAAGGGCCTTTCTGTGTGGAGTTTGTATGTTCTCCCCGTGTCCCCTAGGGTAGGTACCCTCACATGTTCTCCCCGTGTCCCCTAGGGTAGGTACCCTCACATGTTCTCCCTGTGTCCCCTAGGGTAGGTAACCTCACATGTTCTCCCCGTGTCCCCTAGGGTAGGTACCCTCACATGTTCTCCCCGTGTCCCCTAGGGTAGGTACCCTCACAAAAGCATGCAGTAATCCTGGTCGGAATGTGTTAAGGAGATAACTGTTACAATTGCTCAATTCAACAGACACCTTTTAACCCATTCTAAAAACACCTTCTCAATCCTGACCTAAGTTTTAAGTGTTTAGAGAGGCACTTGTCTTTATCTCCTTGGGCAAATCATTCCATTGCACAGTTTGTACTACATGGAATACAAGCTACTGTTATGCTAATTACTGTCTGTTATTTACTTAGTATTATTTCTAGTAGTATTATTCACTGTCTCTGTTGTTTATGTATTGGTATTTCTGTCTGTATGATTCCAGAAGTGTCCACCACAGAGCAGAGTCTCCAACTCCCAGCCTTCTGTCTGTGAAGAGTGACTGGTCTAAACCAGGAAAACCTCCTGAGTTCAGTAACGAACCTGGACCTCCTGATTCACAGTATGTCAACCCTCCTATAAATATATACAACACAATAACACTGTAACACTATACAATATATATACACTATAACACTATACAATATACACTATAACACTATACCATATACACTATACAATATACACTATAACACTATACAATATACACTAACAATAACACTATACAATATACACTATAACATATTTTATAGTGCCGGTGAGAAGGCGGGCAGCTGTGTTCTGCACTAGCTGTAAACGCCTGAGTGATGCCTGGTCGATGCCAATATACAAAGAGTTGCAATAATCTATTCTTGATGAAATCAAAGCATGGATAACCATCTCCAGCTGTTTTTAGGGGGAGGTAGGATTTAACCGTGGCGATGATTGGAAGAAGATAGTTTTAACGATGGAGCTGATTTGTTTATTACGTTTTAAATCTTTATCAAAAATAAAACCAAGAGGGGGGACAGTGGCACAGTCGGTAGTGTTGTCGCCTCACAGCTAGAAGGCCCTGGGTTCGATTCCCGCTGTGGGCGCTGGGGGCGTGTTCTCTCCTCTGCGTCATCAGTGCCCATACCCGAGGCGGGGTTGGCGAAAGGGCCTTTCTGTGTGGAGTTTGTATGTTCTCCCCGTGTCCCCTAGGGTAGGTACCCTCACATGTTCTCCCCGTGTCCCCTAGGGTAGGTACCCTCACATGTTCTCCCCGTGTCCCCTAGGGTAGGTACCCTCACATGTTCTCCCTGTGTCCCCTAGGGTAGGTACCCTCACATGTTCTCCCCGTGTCCCCTAGGGTAGGTACCCTCACAAAAGCATGCAGTAATCCTGGTCGTAATGTGTTAAGGAGATAACTGTTACAATTGCTCAATTCAACAGACACCTTTTAACCCATTCTAAAAACACCTTCTCAATCCTGACCTAAGTTTTAAGTGTTTAGAGAGGCACTTGTCTTTATCTCCTTGGGCAAATCATTCCATTGCACAGTTTGTACTACATGGAATACAAGCTACTGTTATGCTAATTACTGTCTGTTATTTACTTAGTATTATTTCTAGTAGTATTATTCACTGTCTCTGTTGTTTATGTATTGGTATTTCTGTCTGTATGATTCCAGAAGTGTCCACCACAGAGCAGAGTCTCCAACTCCCAGCCTTCTGTCTGTGAAGAGTGACTGGTCTAAACCAGGAAAACCTCCTGAGTTCAGTAACGAACCTGGACCTCCTGATTCACAGTATGTCAACCCTCCTATAAATATATACAACACAATAACACTGTAACACTATACAATATATATACACTATACAATATACACTATAACACTATACCATATACACTATACAATATACACTAACACTATACAATATACACTAACAATAACACTATACAATATACACTATAACATATTTAATAGTGCCGGTGAGAAGGCGGGCAGCTGTGTTCTGCACTAGCTGTAAACGCCTGAGTGATGCCTGGTCGATGCCAATATACAAAGAGTTGCAATAATCTATTCTTGATTAAATCAAAGCATGGATAACCATCTCCAGCTGTTTTTAGGGGGAGGTAGGATTTAACCGTGGCGATGATTGGAAGAAGATAGTTTTAACGATGGAGCTGATTTGTTTATTACGTTTTAAATCTTTATCAAAAATAAAACCAAGAGAAACCTAGAGAAAGCCATTTCTATTGAACAATTGCACACTCGCCTGCAGAGGTAAAATAGATATCCGATACTTTTTTAATCAGAGCTGCATTGATTAATGCGGGGAAGTCCGTCTTTTAGATTGATCTCACTGTCATCTGTCTGAATACAGAATGGATGTGTTCTGATTATGGACATATATATATATATATATATATATCAGATGTAAGTGCAGGTTCATTTCATATGACGTCGTCATATTAAAATGATTCGTGGGAAAAGAGCTTTACCCTTTCAATTGGAACTCTAAATCAATTAAATATCTGGGAATAAGGTTGACTAAGGACCTATCTAAACTCTATGAAGCAAATTATCAACCCATAATCACACAAATTAAAAAAGATATTGAGAGATGGTCTCTGTCACCCTTGGACTTAAGTTCTAGAATAGAAGCAGTCAAGATGAATGTTATACCTAGGATATTATATTTCTTTCAGTCTCTACCAGTGGAGGTGCCTGCCAAACAGTTTTGTGAATGGGACAAAATTATATCTAGATTTATCTGGAACGGAAAAAAACCGAGAATCAGATTCCAAACTTTACAACTCCCTAAAGAAAGAGGGGGACTATCCCTTCCAAATTTGAGGCATTACTATTATGCGTCACAATTAAGACCTTTAATATGTTGGTGTGATGATAAATGCGAGGCTAAATGGAAAGCTTTGGAAATTAAATCAATCAACATCCCTATTCAGTCTTTAATTGGGAACAAAGACCAGGCTAAGTCATACTATGACATTTTAGACCCATTCACAATATTTACTTTAAATACTTGGTTCAAAGTCGTGAAACAGTTCAAAATGGAGAGGACAATCAGGGTGTTGAGGTGGCCCGCTTACGATCCAGATTTTAAGCCTGGTGTGTACGGTCAAACTTTCAGGCGATGGGCTCGGTATGGTTTTTCCTCTTACAGTACTGCCATGAAAGCAATGTGTTATTGAACTTTGAACAATTGAAAGATATGTGTATGTGCATAGATAACAAGGACTTTTTTAGATACCTCCAAATACGAGAGTACTTCATGGGGGAGGTGAAAGCATCCGAGCCGGTGGCCTCAAACGATCCCAAAGAGTAGTGTCCAGTATATATAATGCCCTGGTTTCAGCTAGGGTCGATCAATTCCACAGAGTACATTAAAACTAATTGGGAAAAAGAGTTGGAGATTAGCATCACATCAGAAGAATGGGCAAACATGTGCAATACACAAATTACATCCACCAACTCAAGAATGTGGAGAGAATTCTGTTGGAAGAACCTAATGAGATTTTGTATTACACCCAAAATTAAATCGAGACAACTGAAAACAGATCAGCCTTGCTGGAGACAGTGTGGCCACAAGGGGGCGGGCCACGCTCATATTTTCTGGTCTTTCAGAAATACTGGCAGGACATCCATTCCACCTTGGAGACCATTCTGTGTTTTGAGATACCTCTGTCTGTTTCTTTTCTACTGTTGGGAAATATCCCTGAAGAGTTTCTAATACATGATAAATATTTAATCAAGATCCTCTTAGCAGCAAGTAAAAAAGCAATCACACGACGCTGGTGCCAGCAGGACCCACCAATGAAAGATCAATGGATGGACATTATTGAGGAACTGTATTCTATGGAAAAACTAACATTCATACTTAGACTACTTTTTCGTTTACTTTTTGTCTTTTTCTTTCCGTATAGTCTTGTCAGTTGTTTTTTTCTTGTCTGTTCTTCCTTCAATAAAAATTAAGTGGAAAAAAAATATATATATTCGTGGGACATTTGGCACCAAACTTGATTGATCTCATGATGAGATCAATGTAGTAGCCTACAGCCTACACAGTTGCCCTTGCCCATATTATAATTAATTAAGGTGATCTGGCTTAAAACTATGACTGGCCGAATTGCACTGATGCCATAATGTGGACTTCTATTTTTATAGGGCTAATTAGCCCTAGTGATTGCTGTCTGTCTGTCAGACCGGCATGTCTGTGAACCCAGGGCTCGAAATTAACTTTTCTTGGTAGCACCAGTGCTCCCAAATTAAAAAGTTAGTAGCACTAGCAAAAAATTAGGAGCACCTACACAAAAGGTAAGGAGCACAGACAATATATATCACGCAATACATTGTATTAATAAAACAGTATAACTCAGTATACCAATTTACACTTGTAAACATCTCCATTTCAGTGCATTAGTCACGTGCATACCTAACCGTGGCATTAAGACATTGCATTTCTGAGCACTGAGCACTGCAGAGTTCATCACATGCCGGGTTAAGGCTTAACAATAAAACATGAAACTTAATTATTCAGACCATGGAGAAAGCCTAGTTTTTCTTTTTTAACACATTGCACTTAAAATGAACTTTGTATGCCAATTTATTCAGTCCACCATAAACATTTTCCCTTCCCTTTTTTGCTAAACAGCTTGTCCCCCCAGGTCTCAATATTTGCTATTGAGAATGAAAGAAATTAGATCAAATGTCCACCAAATATGACGTATGATATGATGATATATAATGATAAGAGCACCTCAGTTCACATGGGTGTGATTTTTAACTCATGCATTGTCCTGGGGCCAGGATTAAAAATTTGGTCTCCTGACTCTCAGTCCCTCCCTCTCCCATCCATCTCTTCACGGACACCGAAGCATCAAAGCTCTCCTGAGGAGGACCCTCTACAATTGCTCAATTCAACAGACACCTTTTAACCCATTCTAAAAACACCTTCTCAACTCAGTGTTTAGAGAGGCACTTGTCTTTTTCTCCTTGGGCAAATCATTCCATTGCACAGTTTGTACTACATGGAATACAAGCTACTGTTATGCTAATTACTGTCTGTTATTTACTTAGTATTGTTTCTAGTAGTATTATTCACTGTCTCTGTTGTTTATGTATTGGTATTTCTGTCTGTATGATTCCAGAAGTGTCCACCACAGAGCAGAGTCTCCAACTCCCAGCCTTCTGTCTGTGAAGAGTGACTGGTCTAAACCAGGAAAACCTCCTGAGTTCAGTAACGAACCTGGACCTCCTGATTCACAGTATGTCAACCCTCCTATAAATATATACAACACAATAACACTGTAACACTATACAATATATATACACTATAACACTATACAATATACACTAACACTATACCATATACACTATACAATATACACTAACAATAACACTATACAATATACACTATAACATATTTTATAGTGCCGGTGAGAAGGCGGGCAGCTGTGTTCTGCACTAGCTGTAAACGCCTGAGTGATGCCTGGTCGATACCAATATACAAAGAGTTGCAATAATCTATTCTTGATGAAATCAAAGCATGGATAACCATCTCCAGCTGTTTTTAGGGGGAGGTAGGATTTAACCGTGGCGATGATTGGAAGAAGATAGTTTTAACGATGGAGCTGATTTGTTTATTACGTTTTAAATCTTTATCAAAAATAAAACCAAGAGGGAGGACAGTGGCACAGTCGGTAGTGTTGTCGCCTTACAGCTAGAAGGCCCTGGGTTCGATTCCCGCTGGGGGCGTGTTCTCTCCTCTACGTCATCAGAGCCCATACCCGAAGGCGGGGTTGGCGAAAGGGCCTTTCTGTGTGGAGTTTGTATGTTCTCCCCGTGTCCCCTAGGGTAGGTACCCTCACATGTTCTCCCCGTTTCCCCTAGGGTAGGTACCCTCACATGTTCTCCCCGTGTCCCCTAGTGTAGGTACCCTCACATGTTCTCCCCATGTCCCCTAGGGTAGGTACCCTCACATGTTCTCCCCGTGTCCCCTAGGGTAGGTACCCTCACATGTTCTCCCCGTTTCCCCTAGGGTAGGTACCCTCACATGTTCTCCCCGTGTCCCCTAGTGTAGGTACCCTCACATGTTCTCCCCATGTCCCCTAGGGTAGGTACCCTCACATGTTCTCCCTGTGTCCCCTAGGGTAGGTACCCTCACATGTTCTCCCCGTGTCCCCTAGGGTAGGTACCCTCACAAAAAACATGCAGTAATCCTGGTCTCTAAACTACCTCCCCCTGGCCAGCCAGGGAGGCCTGATGGAGAGGAAAGGAACTTGTCGGAATAACGTGTTCTTTCCACGCTCTATATCCGACCGGGGAAACTCTCCCCTGTCAGGTGAAAAGAAGCAGCTTGGACTCCTCATGCATAGAAGGAGGCATGAGGTCAGTCCGTTGCTCTCCCAGGTTGGCAGAGGAAGTGTAGTGTCCAGGATTACATTAGATAATTGACACCGGGTGAAAATTGTGGGATAAAGAATTAGAAAAAATAAAATAAAACCAAGATTTCTAGGAAATGGGTGGATGTTAGAACTTAACACACCCAGGGAGCTAAAGGATATTATGGTCGGATGGTGGTAAAAAAAAACATATTATTTCAGTTTTGTTTTCATTGAGGGTGAGAAAGTTGACATTTTAAATAACTTATATAACTGAAATAGCTGTGGTCAATGCTTACAGCTGAATGTTTAGGTTTAACTTTATAAGCTTTTTGTTTGTTTTCAACTAAGAATAATCACGTTTGAGTAGAACTTCCTAGACTATGAAATTGCCAAGCCTGATATGATTGTCTATAAATCCTGTTGATCCTCTCTTTGTAACAGGGTTGATCATCACAGAGCAGTCTCTCCTGTACCCAGCTGTGTCTCCATGAAGAGTGACTCGTCCATGCATGGACTTATTGACTTCAAAGATGGACACCACTCTACTGATCAAAGGTTGAAACATGAACTCCATCTGGTGTCTGAATTGTGTACTCCAAGTCAAATCAAATCAAACTTTATTTCTAAAGCATCTATCTGAGCAGATCTAATGGGGAGGGGCAGACATGGAGTAATGTCTTCACGTTTTATAGTGCCGGTGAGAAGGCGGGCAGCTGTGTTCTGCACTAGCTGTAAACGCCTGAGTGATGCCTGGTCGATGCCAATATACAAAGAGTTGCAATAATCTATTCTTGATGAAATCAAAGCATGGATAACCATCTCCAGCTGTTTTTAGGGGAGGTAGGATTTGACCGTGGCGATGATTGGAAGAATAGAGGTTTAACGACGGAGCCGATTTGTTTATTAAGTTTAAAATCTTTATCAAAAATAAAACCAAGAGGGGGGACAGTGGCACAGTCGGTAGTGTTGTCGCCTCACAGCTAGAAGGTCCTGGGTTCGATTCCCGCTGTGGGTTCTGGGGGCGTGTTCTCTCCTCTGCGTCATCAGAGCCCATACCCGATGTCAGGGGCTAACCGGCTACCGTTAAGAAATATCCGAGTATGCTTATCAGCTTTAAGGTTAATTTGCATAATAATAAATGCGTGTTCTGATCTTAAATCCCTTTATTTTAGATTGTTTTTTTTTTTTTTTTTATACTGTTTTTATTAGGCATTTTTTGTATATGACAACTTATATGACAATCTTTGACAATAATAATGAATTATTCAGTTATATAAAATGAAAGATAAAGACAGGTAATGAAAATTCCACATACAATACATAATAAAAAAGATATATAAATGTGATAAAAACGAAACAAAAAAAAAAAACAGTTAAACAATGACAAATGTGAACAGACAAACAAAACAAAGACCACAGGACAGACACTCTTGCTCTCAAAACATTCCCAACAAGTTGTTGTAAATTAACTGAATTACAGACATTTCTTTTTAAATGAGATAAAATAAAATAAAGAAAAATACTCAGTTCCTTTTTTTTCTTTACTTTTCTAATGTTATCTATTGTGTAGGAGGGGTTAGCGTACACCTATTGAAATGGTCAATGAAGGGTTGCCATGTCTGGTAAAATCTATCTTCACTCCCTCTCAATTCAAACTTTATCTTTTCCAATTGCAAGTAGTGCATAACATCTTTCATAAGTGTAGTGTGAGTGGGAACCTGTGCTTGTTTCCAATTCAACAGTATCAGTCTGCGAGCCAGTAGAGTCACATATTTTACCATGTTATATTGGAAAGTAGACAGTTTGACCCCGACCCCCCCGACCCCCAGAACTGCTGTCAGTGGATCCGGGTCAAAAGGTCTTCCAACAATGTCTGACAGTGATTTAAATATACTTTGCCAATATGATGTTAGTTTAGTGCAGTGCCAGAACATATGAGCTAGGGTGGCCGGTGACTGGCCACATCTGTCGCAGGCTGGATTCACATTTGGAAACATTCTGTTGAGTTTTTCCTTTGACAAATGTAACCTGTGTAATATTTTAAACTGTATAAGACCGTGCCTGGCACATACTGAAGAAGAGTGCACAAACTTTTGAGATGTAGACCATTGCTCGTCAGTGATAGATATTCCTAAGTCGTTTTCCCAAGCAGTTTTTAAATACTCCAAGGAGGCATTATTATCTAAACATGAGAGAGAATTATAAATAATAGAAACACCTCCTTTGAGCAATGGGTCAGGTAGAAATATAGATTCCATTGATGAGTTGGGAGGTATGTTTGGAAATGAAGCAGTGTGTTGTGTTAAAAAATGTCGTATCTGTAGAAATCTAAAGAAATGTGATTGGGGTAAATTGAATTTGCGTCGTATTTGTTCAAAGGTCGGAAATAACCCATCAATATAAAGATCTTTGAAGGAGTGAATACCATTTCTATGCCACACTTTAAACAATGCGTCAGAAAGGGATGGTAAAAAAGCATGGTTAGCGACCAGAGGTGCACGCACAGAACCTGGGTGCCAACCGAAATGCCTTCGTATTGAGAGCCAAATTTTGAGAGAATGCCAGACTATGGAATTCTTTGGCAACTTAGTATATCTTGAGGCCACTGGGGAAAAGATTAAAGCTGACAACGATGTTGGGGGACAACATTGACCTTCAATAAATGCCCATGTAGGCAATTGATCTTGTAGCCAAAATGAGAGCGCACGCAAATTGCACGCCCAGTAATAGAGTTTGAAGTTAGGTAATCCCATACCGCCATCTGATTTAGGCCTCTGCAAAAACTCCTTCCTTATTCGGGGGTGTTTCTTATCCCAAATGAACTTGGAGATAACTTTATCCAGATTCTTAAAAAAAGTGTTGTTAACAAAAATTGGAATACATTGGAATAGAAACAGATATTTAGGGAGGACATTCATTTTAATTATATTAATTCGGCCGGCAAGTGAGATAGGAAGGTTTGACCATTTCGTTAAGTCTTGTTCAGTACGTTCAAAAAGTTTTGTATGGTTTTGCTTGAACAAGTCATTAAGTGCTTTGGTTACTATGATTCCTAAATATCGAAAGCTGGTTATAACATTAAATGGGTGAGAGCCAAAAGTTTGATTGCCTTGTGTATTGATAGGAAATAAAACGCTTTTGGAAACATTGACTTTATACCCCGAAACCCTGCCAAAACTTTCTAAGGTGGACATGATACTAGGAATAGATGTGGAAGGTTTGGATATGTATAATAATAAATCGTCAGCGTAAAGTGAAACTTTATGCTCTCTATCTCCTCTGAAGATACCAGTGTAGGTGTCTGAAGCACGCAACGCAATTGCAAGCGGCTCAATAGATAAGGCAAAGAGCAGTGGTGAGAGAGGGCAGCCTTGTCTGGTTGAGCGATTCAAAGGGAAGTTTTCAGACCTGTATCCGTTTGTATGTACAGAAGCTAATGGAGAAGCATAAAGTAGTTTAACCCATGAAGTGAAGGTTGGACCAAACCCAAATTTTGACAGGGTCGAGAGGAGGAAGTCCCACTCGACCCTATCAAAGGCCTTCTCCGCGTCAAGAGATAACAGTATTTCCGTATCTTGGGGGGTACTACTGGGAGAATATATAATGTCGAATAGGCGTCTAAGATTAAAAAATAGATGTCTATCTTTTATAAACCCCGTTTGATCAGTATGTATCACAGTTGGGAGCACTTTTTCCAAGCGTGTAGCCACAATTTTTGCTAAAATTTTAGCATCAACATTCAAAAGACTCAGAGGCCTGTATGAACCTGGATTAAGTGGGTCTTTATCTTTTTTAAGTAGAACAGAGATGCTAGCTTGGTAGAAAGTTGGTGGGAGGTGGCCGGCGTTGAGAGATTCATTAAACACTTTAAGTAAAAGGGGAGATATGAGTTCTGTAAATGACTTGTAAAATTCAGAGGTATAGCCATCGGGTCCTGGGGCTTTTGAGCACTGCATTTGTGAGATTGCCTGATGTATTTCATCTAAGGTAATAGCTCTTTCAAGTTGAACCTTATGTTCTTGACTAATGGAAGGTATGTTTAAATTTTCTGAAAAAGCATCAATCAAATTAGAATCTCCTAGTGATTCCGAAGTATACAAATCTGAATAAAAGCGCTTAAATACATCATTAATTTCCTGCTGATTAATAGTAGTTTGACCAGTGTTTGTATTGATCTCCGTAATTAATCTAGAAGCAGCTGATTCCCTAATTTGAAGTGCAAGTATTTTGCCCGCCTTATCCCCGTGTTCATAAAACCTATGGCGTGACAGAGTCATCAAATTAGTTGTTTCATTTGTGGATAGGAGATTGAATTCAGCTTGAGTCGAAACCCTTTCTCTGTATAATTCAGGAGAAGGAGATTCTGCATACTGTAGGTCTACTTCAAGTAATCGATCAGTCAGAGCTTTGCCTTGTACATTACGTAGACGGGAGATTAAAGCCTGTCGCGAAATAATCTGCCCCCGTATATACGCTTTAAGTGCTTCCCATAGTGTACTTCTTGATACATCGGGTGTGTCATTTGTAGAGAGATAGAACTGTATTTGGGATTTAATATCATCCACACAC
Source organism: Protomyctophum parallelum (assembly GCF_964188405.1). NCBI lineage: Eukaryota > Metazoa > Chordata > Actinopteri > Myctophiformes > Myctophidae > Protomyctophum > Protomyctophum parallelum. Next base: position 1,261,766 of record NC_139707.1, on the reverse strand, counting down.
GCTTGCCTAGTTATTAGAGTATTATCGAATCTCCAAGTCCTGGCCATATGTCTGTTCTGAAATGCTAATTTGAGGACTAGGGGACTATGATCGGATATTACAATTGCTTCATACTCACAGTGTCTTATTGAGGGAAGAAATTTTGAATCTATCAGGAAGTAATCTAATCTTGTGAAAGTGTGATGTACAGAAGAAAAAAACGAATATTTACGTTGAGCTGGATTTAAGAATCTCCATGGATCTGATAATTTAAATGTGTCCATGAATGTATTCACCATTTTAGCTGATTTAGTCAGAGTATAGGGTCTATGTGAAGATCTATCAAGCGTAGGATGAAGAATAAAATTCAGATCTCCACCTAAGATCAACTGGTGAGTGTCAAGGTCAGGCAAAGTAGCCAAAAAAGAAGATATGAATCGTTCATCGTCATGGTTAGGGGCGTAGATATTAGCCAGAACAATAGGACAATTATAAAGCTTTCCAGTAACTATAATATATCTGCCGTGTAGGTCTTGGATAGTTTTATTTAGTATAAAAGGAATGTTCTTGTTTATAAGTATTGCTGTGCCCCTGGATTTGAAATTGAAATGGGAGTGAAATATTTGGCCTACCCAATTTCTTCGTAGGCGGTTATGATCCTGATTCCGTAAGTGAGTCTCCTGTAAAAAAGCAATATCTGTCCCCAGCTTCTTTAAATGAGCCAATACATTGCCACGTTTCACCGCTCCATTCAGACCTCTACAGTTCCAAGTAGTGTATTGAACCAAGCTTTCCCCTCTTACAATATTAGAATTTGGAATAGAATTAGCCATTGTATAAATCAGGAATTAATATAAAAAAAGGACTGAGTGTAAATGCTGATATCAATCTGAATTCGGAATAGGAGTGCAAGAGAACAAAAACAAAAACAGAGAAACACAAAAACAGATTAAAACAACAAACGGGAGAAACCCCAAAACCCTCCATGCCTGCCCTCAAATAGCAGTCACAGAAGTAAAAGCCTAAGCTAACCAGCTTTCTATGTCTAAGACACAAGCAGCTATAGTAAAAATAGAGAAACAAAGAAAAAACTACAATGGGAAGACCTTAGCTAACCGTCCATTGTTATGTATTAAATAAAATAAAAAGATACAATCTTATTTTGAACCAAAACAACCAGATGATCTATACATAAAGAGACACACAAACACACTCACACACACACACACACACACACACACACACACACACCCCCGCATAAACATGTCCTTGCACTAATATATGTATTAATATATAAATATAATTAAACGTTCAAATAAAGAGGGGTATACAAACAAAGACAGACAGTCCCAATCTCACAAAAAACACACATTCAAACAGACAGACACAAACCACAGTCGGTGCAACTTAGTTCACAAAAACCAAGGAAAAAACAAACCAATTTGTATATATATATATATGCATACACACATCCGCATGAACACATACTTTCATAAGAAAATAATAAAAAATGAAAAATCCCTCACCCTAATTATAAAGTAACAACTTTTCCCACTTTTGTTTGCTCAAAAGTATTTTTTTGTAAATTATACAGTCTTTTAAAACCATAATGTTGGCAATAAAACTGATCTAAAGAGGAATTTAAAGAACTTAAGGCAACCTCCTCATATCCAAAACAGCAGAAGTGGAGGCGAATCTCAGTCATATAACCATGGTTACGTTCGTAAACTAACGTCTCTCCCCCCTCCCTCACTACATTACAAGCGACGACCTTTTTGTCCCTCGAGGCGCACCGTAGGTTGCTAGCGTCATAGTACCCAAAATGGATGCCTCCATGGAGGCTACATGACAACAATAGCAATAGCAAGGATGCTACTGCAATAGCACTTGTAGCCTACTAAACACGATAACAAATGCACCGCAGGTCGCGAGCGCGGTGCTACAGTGGACAAAAATAAATAAAAATAGAAATGGCGGCCTCCATGGTGATTCCATAATAGCATCATTAGCAAAGCTGCTATACACACACTAGTAATGTAAACTATAACCCCGTCTTTTAGACTGATAAACGATCAAATACAATAACCATAATAAAAATAAATTCAATAGATAAACAATTTTTTTTTTTATATATATATTACAGTGTTTCCGTGCATTCCAAGCATTAAAGGGATAAAGTTCGTCTTAGTAGTAGCTTTCGCCAGATCTTTTTCACACAAATATTACCTTTTTTTTTAAAGTGAGCGTGGATTTGTCATCGTATCCATGTAGTAATGATGGTGGAGGGTGCGCAGACAGAGAAATGTCCACGGGGAGAGAGCAAGTCTGTGATCATTGTTCAGGGTGTATGTCCCGGGCCAGCTAGTCTTGTTCCTCATCGGGTGTAACAGCCGGTGTTGCCGCGGATGCTATTTTCTTTTGATAGAATTCTTCGGCCGCTTCAGGAGAGTTGAGAGAGTATCGGATCCCATCCAATGTTATTGTGAATCTGGCCGGGTGATATAGACTGTAATCTAGGCTCGGGAGACGGCGTTTCGCTTCGCGCAACTTGGTTTTAATCAGGCCATACGTTGCGCGAAGCTTTGCAATCTCTTGGGGCACGTCTGGGTGAATAAACACTGGAGAGCCATTGTAGCGTAGGCTGCCTTGTTTTCTGGACAGCTCGAGGATCTTCTCCTTGTCAGAGAAATAGTGCAGACGTAGTATCATGATGCGAGGTCTATCCTTCTTATCATTTGACTTTGCCCCTATTCTGTGACAGCGGTCAACAATGATGGGGTTCTGGAAGTTCTCAGCACCGAGCACCGTAGGGAAGAAGGTGGCTGCGAACCCAACCGGGTCACCTGCCTCAGAACCCTCAGCTAGGTTGAATAATTTTAAATTCTGTCTACGGCTTCTGCATTCTAAATCTAGACATTTCTCCTGTAAGACTTTGTTCTCCTTTGCCATCGAGCCCAGTGAATGTTCCAGTACAGCAACACGGTCCATAGTATCACTCAGAGATCTCCCCATGTCTGATTGCTCCGAAGCTAACTCTGTGTGTTTGGAAGACAGCGAGGTGAGGTCTTGTGCTATTTCCGAGCGAATGGAGGCATATTCAGCCTTTGCCTCTTCACGGAGTGCTGCGATATCCTTTTTGATTTCTTGCCGTATGGTTGCTATTTCAGTTTTTATCTCACAGAGCCCTGCCTCCCGAGACGACTGCAGCTCCGCTCTCAGCATGGCGAGGGAGAGAGGTTGTTTGTCGGGGTCCATTGCGTCGGGAGGGTTGGTCTCGGGTGTAGTTTTAGGAAGCTGTGATTTAGTTGACCTCAGTTCCATAAACGTATTTGTACTTTAACTAGTTGCACGTGTAGTTTGAAATAAAAGTGGCAGTTTTGGCCAAAATAAACTTGAATAAATGATAAAACTTAGACGGAGCACTTAACCATGCGGCTACTCCATCTGGGCGGAAGCGGCTAGTTTTAGATTGTTTTTAGTAATAGTACAACATAAACATTACAGAGACTGTAGTTGTCACTGTACAATACTGTACAAAACAGTTGTCATGTTGCACACATGCCTAAAATTGCTGTTATTTGCGCCGCCCAGCTTGTCACACTCCAGGCTGCATGAACAGCGCTGCTCGGGCGCTGTTTTCTGCCCCCTCAATGTCCCAAAGTTCTCCCCACACTGGCACGGCTTACGGCTATCAAGTTAGCCATGTGCTATCCATGTTTGAGGGGTTTCTCGTCAGCGAAAAGTCAAGAAACAGAACACGGTGACATGCATGCTGATCGTCCTTAATAATTAAAAAAGGCTTAGCCCATGCGTCCAGTGGCTTTATAGTTGGGCTATAGGCTGCTCAGATCTGGACTGGACTTATTTATGTTTTGGAATAGAACCGGCGGACCTCTGTACTGTAGACGCGCAGATGCATGCGTGCAGATGTGATGCGTTGTTTATTGATGATTAAGCCTACAACAATTTATTTATATTGTTAAATGTTGCTTTAACAACATTTAGTTTGTCTTTTAAAAAGGAGCATAAATACATTTATACCATTCGTCTACCAACTTTAATTATGTAGCCTATACTATGCATATTACATTTGGGGTAAAAAAATAAAAAATAAAATAAAATAAAAAACAATCGTTAATTAACCGGCTGGAAAATTAACCGTTAGATACATATTTATCTATATGTATATATTCTATTGTCTTCATCTATATGTATCCATATATTCTATTGTCTTCATATATATATATGTATCTATATGTATATATTCTATTGTCTTCATCTATATGTATATATTCTATTGTCTTCATCTATATGTATCTATTCTATTGTCTTCATCTATATGTATATATTCTATTGTCTTCATCTATATGTATATATTCTATTGTCTTCATCTATATGTATATATTCTATTGTCTTCATCTATATGTATATATTCTATTGTCTTCATCTCCACAGAGAGACATTCAGAAACACACCTGGACAGAAGACATTCAGTCGAACCACACCTGGACACAGTAAGACTGGACACATTTTACACCAACATTTTATTTCAATGAATGGAATGTTTAAATAGCAGCAGACTCATCAGATTAAATATACTCGTTGTATTCCTGTCTCAATGTCCAAATACTGATGATAAACACATACATTTAGACTAAAAAAACGATCCAATCTTGTTTATTTTAGCCAATTTTCTCCTTTTTTTCTTTTACAAATTTAGATTTTCTGTAGGATATATATACATAGTAGTTTTAATGCTATGGATTGTTCAATGTAAAGTTGTAAATGAAGCATAATGTTTACCATGTATTAATTGTCTCCTCATATCAGATGTCCGTCTGCCGGAGTATTTAAAGGTCTATAAGGTCACTTTCGACGGTCTTGATCATGTGGCATACGTCACTGAAGAGTCCTCCTCCCTCTCCGACATCTACACAGAACTCCACCTATCAGCGGGAGGGAGTGAAGGGGTTAATCAGCAACATGAGGTGTGGCAGCTTGAGACCGCCTCCAGCATGAAGACCCTCTATGACGTCATAATCAAGTGCCGTGCCATCTTTAAGACCCTCCTCCCTGGCAGAGACACACCCAGCAGCAGAGTTCTGACCATTGGCATCGCTGGCATCGGGAAGACATTCTCTGCGCGTAAGTTCGCTCTGGACTGGGCGAGAGGTTTGGAGAACCAAGACATCAATCTCCTGGTTTTCTTCGCATTCCGGGAGCTGAACTTGGTCCGAGATGAGCAGCACAGTCTTCTCTCACTGATCCATGTTTTCCATCCAACGTTAGAGAAGGTCACAGCAGAGCAGCTCGCTGCCTGGAAAGTTGGCTTCATCTTCGATGGTCTTGATGAAAGCAGGTTTCCGCTGAAATTCCAGAACATTGACGTCGATTCAGACGCCTTCGACAACAATGACGTCGTCTCTGATGTCACGGTGACATCATCGGTGGGCCTGCTGTTGACGAACCTCATCAAGAGGAATCTGCTCCCCTCGGCTCTCCTCTGGATAACCACCAGACCTGCAGCAGCCTATCAGATCCCTCCTGAATGCGTTGACATGGTGACAGAAATACGAGGGTTCACAGACCCCCAGAAGGAGGAGTTCTTCAGGAAGATGTTCAGTGATGATGAGGAGCTGGCCAGCACCATCATCTCACACGTGAAGACATCAAAGAGCATCCACATCATGTGTCACATCCCAGTCTTCTGTTGGATGACCGCTACCGTTGTGGAGGACCTGGTGAAGACAGGCAAGACAGGACAGCTGCCCAAGACCCTGACCGGGATGTTCAGCCTCTTCATATCGCTCATGATAAAAAGGATGATGACGAAGTATGGCGAGACTGACAGGGATGTTCTTCTGATGCTGTGCCTGCTGGCGTTTAAACATCTGAAGAAAGGCAGCGTCACGTTCTACCAAGAAGACCTGGAAGAGTGTGGTCTCGATGTGAACCACGCCGCGCTGTACTCGGGAGTGTGCACAGAGATCTTCAAAGAAGAGACCGTTCGATCTCAGAGGAAGATCTACAGCTTTGTTCATCTGAGCATCCAGGAGTTCCTGGCTGCAGTCTACCTGATGCACTGTTTCACACAGAAGAACATGAAGGTACTGAAGACATCCATGGGAGGAGGAGGAGGAGGAGGAGGAGAAGAAGAAGAAGAAGAAGAAGAAGAAGACGTCTTCCTGCAGAGAGCCATCGCAGAATCCCTGATGAGTATGGGAGGAGGAGGAGGAGGAGGAGGAGAAGAAGAAGAAGAAGACGTCATCCTGCAGAGAGCCATTGAAGAATCCCTGAAGAGTATGGGAGGAGGAGGAGGGGGAGGGGGAGGGGGAGGAGGAGGAGGAGGAGGAGGGGGGGGAGGAGGAGGAGGAGGAGGAGGAGAAGAAGAAGACACACAGAAGAACATGGAGGTACTGAAGACATTCCTGGGAGATGATGTCAGTTCCTTGGAGGACTTCCTGCAGAGAGCCAGCGAAAAAGCCCTGAAGAGTAAGAACGGCCACCTGGACCTCTTTGTCCGCTTCCTTCATGGCCTCTCGCTGGAGTCCAACCAGAGTCTGTTAGGAGGCCTGCTGGGTCACACAGAGAACAGTCCAGAGAGCATCCAGAGAGTCATCAACAACCTGAAGGAGATGAAAATGAAAGATGTGAGTCTCTCTCCTGACAGATTCATCAACATCTTCCACTGTCTGATGGAGATGAACGACCTCTCAGTTCATCAGGAGATCCAACAGTACCTGAAGTCAGCGGACAGATCAAAGACAGAACTGTCTCAGAGCCAGTGTTCAGCTCTGGCGTTCATACTGTTGACGTCAGACGAGCTTCTGGAGGAGTTTGACCTGCACCAATACAACACACCATCAGCAGAATGGGGGGCGAGATTCAGACTACTCCCAGCTGTGAGGAACAGCAGAAAGGCTCGGTTAGTAGTCATGTGGATAGAAAACCTGTTAGAATCAATCTACCATCACACCTAATTACTATAATAATAATTGGGTCTCAAAGTGTGTGTGTGTGTGTGTGTGTGTGTGTGTGTGTGTGTGTGTGTGTGTGTGTGTGTGTGTGTGTGTGTGTGTGTGTGTGTGTACGCACAGAGAACAAAGTAAAAAGACTAAATAAGAACATTCATAGATCAATCAATGCAAGTTACACACTGTATTATTAAACCATTTTGGGCGGGAACCCCTTTTGGTGTTTTAACCCATTTTGGGCGGGAAACCCTTTTGGTGTTAGCATCATGTTATGCTTTAGCTATTGAAAAATAGCAGATCTACAAGCTCGTAGCGCGCCACCGAGTGGCGCGCTACGAGCTTGTAGGTCTGCTATTTTTTTAAACTGTCAGGATTTAGAAGACATTTTTTAGAATCTGATCTCAGTTCAAAATGCGTTAAAGAACCACCATTCTTCCGTGCGTTAGAATCTGATCTCAGGTCAGAATGGGTTAAACATTATGTTATGCTTTAGCTATTGAAAAATAGCAGATCTACAAGCTCATAGCGCGCCACTCGGTGGCGCGCTATGAGCTTGTAGGTCTGCTATTTTAATCGAAGAACGACTGACATAGAAACATAGCTTTTTCAGAAAACTGTCAGGATGTAGAAGACATTTTTAGAATCTGATCTCAGGTCAGAATGTGTTAATACAGATTGTCTGTCTTTCACTTTGATGTTTTCTGGTTCCCTGTTCTTATATGACCTGTCAATATCTGACCAACTAGACTGTTCTTATATGACCTGTCAATATCTGACCAACTAGACTGTTCTTATATGACCTGTTAATATCTGACCAACTAGACTGTTATATGACCTGTCAATATCTGACCAACTAGACTGTTATATGACCTGTCAATATCTGACCAACACTAGACTGTTCCTATATGACCTGTCAATATCTGACCAACTAGACTGTTCTTATATGACCTGTCAATATCTGACCAACTAGACTGTTCTTATATGACCTGTCAATATCTGACCAACTAGACTGTTCTTATATGACCTGTCAATATCTGACCAACTAGACTGTTCTTATATGACCTGTCAATATCTGACCAACTAGACTGTTCTTATATGACCTGTTAATATCTGACCAACTAGACTGTTATATGACCTGTCAATATCTGACCAACTAGACTGTTATATGACCTGTCAATATCTGACCAACACTAGACTGTTCCTATATGACCTGTCAATATCTGACCAACTAGACTGTTCTTATATGACCTGTCAATATCTGACCAACTAGACTGTTCTTATATGACCTGTCAATATCTGACCAACTAGACTGTTCTTATATGACCTGTCAATATCTGACCAACTAGACATTGGTACATTTACATTACACTTTATAGTTAATTTCATTGAACATGAATTTGATCTAATCTGTGTTGATGATCACTGATTTTACATCATCTACATTTACAGACTTGTTGGCTGTGACCTCAAAAAGGCAGAATATGAGATTGTGGCTTCAGCTCTCAGCTCTAATCCTTCACATCTAAGAGAATTGGACATCAGTTATAATGACATAACGGATCCATCCATGGACCTGCTCTCTGCTGCATTGAAGAGTCCAAACTGTCATCTGGAGATACTGAGGTCACATTATTATTTACATTAGTTCTGTTTTATTATTTATAGTTTGATTCTTAATAATAAGAGTGTTAATAAAGTTGACATCATGGTATCCCACTGATTAGAATAATAATATGGTCAGAGTTTGTGTTGTCTAGTTCACACTCTCACATCACAATGCTACGGTACAGTAACTACAATATGTGATCCATCATGGCTGCTGGGGAATTATCATTATCAATGCTACGGTACAGTAACTACAATATGTGATCCATCATGGCTGCTAGGGGATTATCATTATCAATGCTACGGTACAGTAACTACAATATGTGATCCATCATGGCTGCTAGGGAATTATCATTATCAATGCTACGGTACAGTAACTACAATATGTGATCCATCATGGCTGCTGGGGATTATCATTATCAATGCTACGGTACAGTAACTACAATATGTGATCCATCATGGCTGCTGGGGATTATCATTATCAATGCTACGGTACAGTAACTACAATATGTGATCCATCATGGCTGCTGGGGATTATCATTATCAATGCTACGGTACAGTAACTACAATATGTGATCCATCATGGCTGCTAGGGAATTATCATTATCAATGCTACGGTACAGTAACTACAATATGTGATCCATCATGGCTGCTAGGGAATTATCATTATGTGAACTAATGGGGTACAGTGATTACAGTATGTACTCATGTTGGCGCACGCACACACACACTTACACACACACAATTCCTATGTTGGAAGATTAAGATTATGATGATTTACTTCACATTATCCCTGCCTACCTTCTCTTTCCATCTCTTTACTCCAAAACTGTGATATTCAGTCCAGATATTCCATGTGTAATTACAGACTTGCTGGCTGTACCTTCACACAGACAGGATTTGAAGTTCTGCTCTCAGCTCTCAGCTCTAATCTTCTCCATCTGAAAGAATTGGACCTCAGTTTCATCTGCCTGCAGGAATCACAACTGCTCCAGCTCTCTGCGTTACTGAAGAGTCCACAGTGTGGACTGCAGATCCTGGGGTAAAGAATGTGTGTTCTCTCTGTGTGGATCTCTACGTGAACGTCAACACAGCACTTTGTTAAAATTTAACAACAAAATACACATTTAATGTGTATTTCTCTGCAGGTTGTCAGGCTGTGGAGTCACAGAGGAAGGCTGTTCTTCTCTGGCTTCAGCTGTGACCTCCAACCCCTCCTCCCAGCTGAAACAGCTGGACTTGAACTTCAGCCACTTAGGAGACTCTGCTCTGAAGACGCTGTCTGCTGCCCTGGAGACTGTCAAGTGAGTAGACTTGTGTAGAGCGGCCGTCAAAGGTTCCAGGTTAAATTCCCGGCTCCTCCTGGCTGCTACATGTCGAAGTGTCCTTGAGCAAGACTCTCTGAACCCCTAACAGCTCCCGATGAGCATGCATGTTTTCCTCTGCCATCGGTGGGTGAATGTGAACTACATTGTAATGTAAAGCACTTTATAAATGCAGTTTCCCATATTATCATATCATATTACCATATGATCCATGGTTCATTCTAGCAGATATTGAATATACAGTAGATAGTGACTATGTTCCATGGTTCTATAACATAGATTAATATACAGTAGATAGTGTCTATGTTCCATGGTTCTATAATCTATAACATAGATTAATATACAGTAGATAGTGTCTATGTTCCATGGTTCTATAATCTATAACATAGATTAATATACAGTAGATAGTGTCTGTGTTCCATGGTTCTATAACATAGATTAATATACAGTAGATGGTGTCTGTGTTCCATGGTTCTATAACATAGATTAATATACAGTAGATAGTGTCTGTGTTCCATGGTTCTATAACATAGATTAATATACAGTAGATAGTGTCTGTGTTCCATGGTTCTATAACATAGATTAATATACAGTAGATAGTGTCTATGTTCCATGGTTCTATAACATAGATTAATATACAGTAGATAGTGTCTATGTTCCATGGTTCTATAACATAGATTAATATACAGTAGATAGTGTCTATGTTCCATGGTTCTATAACATAGATTAATATACAGTAGATAGTGTCTATGTTCCATGGTTCTATAACATAGATTAATATACAGTAGATAGTGTCTATGTTCCATGGTTCTATAACATAGATTAATATACAGTAGATAGTGTCTATGTTCCATGGTTCTATAACATAGATTAATATACAGTAGATAGTGTCTGTGTTCCATGGTTATATAACATAGATTAATACACAGTAGATAGTGTCTATGTTCCATGGTTCTATAATCTATAACATAGATTAATATACAGTAGATAGTGTCTATGTTCCATGGTTCTATAACATAGATTAATATACAGTAGATAGTGTCTATGTTCCATGGTTCTATAACATAGATTAATATACAGTAGATAGTGTCTGTGTTCCATGGTTCTATAACATAGATTAATATACAGTAGATAGTGTCTATGTAACATGGTTCTATAACATAGATTAATACACAGTAGATAGTGTCTATGTTCCATGGTTTTATAACATAGATTAATATACAGTAGATAGTGTCTATGTAACATGATTCTATATAACATACATGGGGGGCCAACTGGCGGCCCGGGGGCCACATGCAGCCCCCACCATCACTTAAAGCGGCCCGCAGGTATATATATCCGAACATTGATATTTTATTGTTTTGATGTCTATTTTTCATGTCCAATGTTTTTGTATTTGGTTCATAAAGTTAAATGCATTTGAAATTAAATAAAAATGTTACTTTTCAGGATTCCAATTCAAAAATAGCAAAAGAATAATTCAGGATTTCAGTTCAAATAATAGCAAAAATAGCTGATCCACAAGCTCAAAAGGCGTCACATTGCGGCGTGTTGTTAGCTTGTAGATTGGCTGTTTTTGCTACGACAGTAGTGTGCAATGTAATGTGTAATATGTGTCCCTCTGGGGTGAGGGTGGAAATATAGCAGAACTCTGACTAGGGAGATAGGTGGGTTATTGTTCTGAGTTTTAATTCATGTAGAATGTAATTGGATGTAATTACTTACCTCTGTCATCTGTGTATGAATGTGTGTGTGAATGGGTGAATGTTTCTACATCCTGTCTGTCTGTCTGTCTGTCTGTCTGTTCCAGGGGGTCCTTGGGTTCCAGGGGTCTTCTACATCCTGACAGTTTTCTGAAAAAAAGCTATGTTTCTATGTCAGTCGTTCTTAGATTTTTCAAAAATAGCAGACCTACAAGCTCGTAGCGCGCCACTCGGTGGCGCGCTACGAGCTTGTAGATCTTCTATTTTTCAATGGCTAAAGCATAACATAGTGCTAACACCAAAAGGGGTTCCCGTTCAGAATGGGTTGAACACTTTATCCATATTTTATACGTTGGCTATCTTTTTCTTAATAGTTTAATATAGTATTTTAAACAAAAAAGGCTCTTTCACACACTTATGCCGCAGTGTGCCAGTGATCACCCTCCTTATTTGTGCCAATGTTGGCACTGGTGCCTAAGGTTGCCTATAGACAATTTTAACCCATTTTGGGGCGGGAACCCCTTTTGGTGTTTGAAGCATTATGTTACACTTTAGCTATTGAAAAATAGCAGATCTACAAGCTCATAGCGTGGCACTCGGTGAGCTTGTAGATCTGCTATTTTTGAAAAATCACAAATCTTTGAATATATATTCTTTCAGAGCGAACATTTTTTACTCAAATCTTTGCTTCTGGGGGGTGTGTGGGGGTCCCTGGAACAACATATTTTCAGATGGGGGTCTGCGGCCAGTTACATATAATTTTTGGGGTCCTTGACATGAAATATTGAGCACCACTGATACAGAAACAGGTATTTCAGAAAACTGTCAGAATTTAGAAGACATTTTTTTAATTTCGACGTCAGGCCTAAATGGGTTAAAATAGCCAATTACAAGCTCCGTTGTAACCAAATGGACCCAAAACAATCTCAGATTTAAAGGTGCAATAGACCACTAGATGTTGCTCTCTGAACACCTCTGTTTCATGAGGGTTCTTGCTTGACTCACATCTGTTCTGTAGGGCAGCAATATTATGCAGTTTGCAACGCTGCAATATGGTAGCCTGGCCAGTGTTCATTTTGACAGCTAATTCCAATTTAGTCTTTTGAATAACACACGCTTTAGTTTTAGTCCTATTTTACTCATCTGAAATGGTCTAGTCTTAGTCTAGTCTTAGTGTTAGTCAATAAACCTGGTGGCAGCTTCCTCCAAGCGTTCCTTTAGGGGGGAAAGTACAAAGTTGCCCACCCCTGTATTATAACATTAATATACAGTATCGTCTGTGTCTGTGTTCCATGGTTCTATTTCTAACATTTTGAATGTACAGTGATTGATACAGACAGTGATTTACAGTGAGTGTTATGATGTTCACCATGATATACTAGAATGATAAACAGCATCTGAATCTAAACGGTGTTCTAAATGACATCATAGTCTAAAGACATGAGGATAGAAGTATTGATATATTTAACATGTCTATAATCTATCTATAGAGATGATAGAAGTATCAGTGTGTAACAATCGCCCTCTTCACAGCAAGGCAAATTATTAACTAAGGAATAAATCAGCAGGATGGTGGGGTTTACTCTGAACACTTTATGTAGGAAGTTGTAATTGACGAAATCACAGGTAAACGGTACACTTCACAATGACGTCTCTCCCTGTCTCTTTCCCTACTAAATGAAATAAACAAACAAGAAAACAAACTCAAACCAACAGTCAATAATTACATTCAAACCCCCCTCCCGCCCCAAACCAGTCCCAAAGTCAGCGAAACGCAACTGCGCGTCGAATTAAACAAATAACAAAAACTGCGTCCGACCTCCTCTTCCAACGAGTGATGTTTGGACAGAGTCTGTGGGAGAATGATGACAAAATGTGTTTAGTAAATATTTGGTGGGACTAAAACAGGCCGATGTGAGACATTAAGCAGCAGGTTTTGACTTGATTCATTGTTGTTCTACTTCCTACAGTGTGAATCATGGAGGAGAACGCTGGACTAAACCTCAACGCTGTGAACCTCAACTCCTTACAACACGTGAGTCTGTCTGTCTGTCTGTCTGTCTGTCTGTCTGTCTGTCTGTCTGTCTGTCTGTCTGTCTGTCTGTCTGTCTGTCTGTCTGTCTGTTCCAGGGGTCTTCTACATCCTGACAGTTTTCTGAAAAAGCTATGTTTCTATGTCAGTCGTTCTTCGATTTTTCAAAAATAGCAGACCTACAAGCTCGTAGCGCGCCACTCGGTGGCGCGCTATGAGCTTGTAGATCTGCTATTTTTAAATAGCTAAAGCATAACATAGTGCTAACACCAAAAGGGGTTCCCGCCCTATCTATCCTCGGACCCTCCTTTTCCCTCTACACCAAATCTGCTGAAAATATCTGATCTTCAAGCTCACAACGTGTTGCGTTGCAACATGTTGTGGAACTGGGGGGGTTCCAGGGGGTCCTTGGGGGGTTCCAGGGGTCCGTGGAGGGTTCCAGGGGGTCCGTGGGGGGTTCCAGGGGGTCCGTGGGGGGTTCCAGGGGTCCGTGGGGGGTTCCAGGGGGTCCGTGGGGGGTTCCAGGGGGTCCGTGGGGGGTTCCAGGGGGTCCGTGGGGGGTTCCAGGGGGTCCGTGGGGGGTTCCAGGGGTCTTTGACATCCTGACAGTTTTCTGAAAAAGCTATGTTTCTATGTCAGTCGTTCTCGATTTTTCAAAAATAGCAGACCTACAAGCTCGTAGCGCGCCACTCGGTGGCGCGCTATGAGCTTGTAGATCTGCTATTTTTCAATAGCTAAAGCATGACATAGTGCTAACACCAAAAGGGGTTCCCGCCCAAAATGGGAGGATGGGTTAAACACTTTATCCATATTTTATACGTTGGCTATTTAAAAATAGCAGATCTACAAGCTCACAGCGCATCACTGCGTGCCGCGCTTTGAGCTTGTACATCTGATACTGTGTGTGTGTGTGTGTGTGTGTGTGTGTGTGTGTGTGTGTGTGTGTGTGTGTGTGTGTGTGTGTGTGTGTGTGTGTGTGTGTGTGTGTGTGTGTGTGTGTGTGTGTGTGTGTGTGTGTGTGTGTGTGTGTGTGCACGTGCGGTCGTGCTCCGTGCACGTATCATTCAGTGAATGATGTATTTAATGTGTACTGTGTTGTTTTCTCATCAGATTTCCAGCGTCTCACTCTGGACACAAACACAGCACACCGTGTCCTCTCTCTGTCTGAGGACAACAGGAAGGTGACCCGTCAGGATGATCAGCCTCATTCATATCCTGATCATCCTGACAGGTTTGATAGACTGGCTCAGGTTCTGAGTTCAGAGAGTCTAGATGAACGCTGCTACAGTGAGGTACAGTTCAGTGGACGGGTTAGGATAGGAGTGGCTGACGGAGACATCGGTAGGAAAGGAGCGGGTCTGGACTGTGAGCTTGGAGGGAATGAACGGTCCTGGAGTCTGTACTGTGCTGATGGTCAGAGTGGTGACGGTTACTCTGTCAGACACAATAGTAAGGAGACTTACCTTCCTATCAAACCCTCTGGCTCCAACAGAGTAGCTGTGTATCTGGACCGTCCCGCTGGGACTCTGTCCTTCTACAGAGTGTTAGAGGACGCTCTGACTCACCTGTACACCGCCCAGACCTCCTTCACTCAACCGCTCTACGCTGGGTTTATGTTGAACCCTGACTCCTCTGTGTCTCTGTGTGAGGACAGACAGGCTGTTAGGACAGACAGACAGGCTGTGAGGACAGACAGACAGGCTGTGAGGACAGACAGACAGGCTGTGAGGACAGACAGACAGGCTGTGAGGACAGACAGACAGGCTGTGAGGACAGACAGACAGTGTGTTGTATTATAATGTAATAATCAGGAACAGGTGTGGTGGGGGGGGGGGGTGTTTACATAATCAATATGTTTTGGTTTCCATGGAGTCACTGTTAGGGTCATCTGGGGTCACAGTTAGGGGTCATCTGGGGTCACCGTTAGGGTCATCTGGGGTCACCGTTAGGGTCATCTGCACCGTTAGGGTCATCTGGGGTCACCGTTGGGTCATCTGGGGTCACGGTTAGGGTCATCTGGGGTCACCATAAGGGTCATCTGGGGTCACGGTTAGGGTCATCTGGGGTCACCGTTAGGGTCATCTGGGGTCACCGTTAGGGTCATCTGGGGTCGTTGAAATGTAAAAGTAGCACAGTGGTTCTCAACCTGTGGGTCGAGACCCTCTTATTTTCTTAAGATTAGTTTTTGGCTTTTCTTTTCTTTTGTATTCTATTCTATTTATATTCTATAACAATCATATACCTCAAGGAAACATGCACACACACACACACACACACACACACACACACACACACACACACACACACACAGTGTGATGTGCATTGGGTCCAGATGGTTCAAATGGAACCAAATGGACCGCGAGGGGGCACGGCACCTCCAATAAACATCCACCCAATCCACTTCTCTCCACCTGAGTCGTGCCCTGAGAGACAAAGACTTTGAGAAGCTGTCCAGTGTTGTCCAGTGTGTCGCAGCGTGAGCTTGTAGATCGGCTATTTGGTGTAAAAACAGTCATTACGACCGCATCAAGGCCCGCCAAATGTTTTATTCCAAAGACCGACTAAAACTAAAACAGAAATGTGCTGCCCAAAACAACACTGTTGTCACAATGCTGTTATCTTATATAACTATATATTTGTTGTTCTATTTGAGATGTGTTGATTAAAAACATATTTACATTTCATGCTGTTGAACGCCTTCTTTGACCCTCCTATCATGTCCTATGACCCTTCTTTGAGGGGCGCTAGTCCCTCCTATCAGCAGCTTTTCAGGGTTAGTGTGACCCTCCTATGAGCAGCTTTTCAGGGTGAGTGTGACCCTCCTATGAGCAGCTTTTCAGGGTGAGTGTGACCCTCCTATCAGCAGCTTTTCAGGGTGTGTGTGACCCTCCTATGAACAGCTTTTCAGGGTGAGTGTGACCCTCCTATGAACAGCTTTTCAGGGTGAGTGTGACCCTCCTCTGAACAGCTTTTCAGGGTGAGTGTGACCCTCCTCTGAACAGCTTTTCAGGGTGAGTGTGACCCTCCACTGAACAGCTTTTCAGGGTGAGTGTGACCCTCCTATGAACAGCTTTTCAGGGTGAGTGTGACCCTCCTATGAACAGCTTTTCAGGGTGAGTGTGACCCTCCTATGAACAGCTTTTCAGGGTGAGTGTGACCCTCCTCTGAACAGCTTTTCAGGGTGAGTGTGACCCTCCTATGAGCAGCTTTTCAGGGTGAGTGTGACCCTCCTATGAACAGCTTTTCAGGGTGAGTGTGACCCTCCTATGAACAGCTTTTCAGGGTGAGTGTGACCCTCCTATGAACAGCTTTTCAGGGTGAGTGTGACCCTCCTCTGAACAGCTTTTCAGGGTGAGTGTGACCCTCCTCTGAACAGCTTTTCAGGGTGAGTGTGACCCTCCACTGAACAGCTTTTCAGGGTGAGTGTGACCCTCCTATGAACAGCTTTTCAGGGTGAGTGTGACCCTCCACTGAACAGCTTTTCAGGGTGAGTGTGACCCTCCTATGAGCAGCTTTTCAGGGTGAGTGTGACCCTCCTATGAACATCTTTTCAGGGTGAGTGTGACCCTCCTATGAGCAGCTTTTCAGGGTGAGTGTGACCCTCCTCTGAACAGCTGTTCAGGGTGTGTGTGACCCTCCTATGAGCAGCTTTTCTGGGTGAGTGTGACCCTCCTATGAACAGCTGTTCAGGTGAGTGTGACCCTCCTATGAACAGCTTTTCAGGGTGAGTGTGACCCTCCTATGAGCAGCTTTTCAGGGTGAGTGTGACCCTCCTATGAGCAGCTTTTCAGGGTGAGTGTGACCAGAACGCAAACATTGAAGCTAAAAGTGAGGGCAGAAAGATTGAAGACGGAAACGGTGAGGACACAACATTGTGATTGGCCGGAATGACATTCCGGATGATTTGATTGGTTGAACACGGAAAGTGATGTATGATGAATGATAAGAGCGCCCCTCACTTCACACGGGTGTGATTTTTCTTTTTCCTAAGACATTTTGGCCTGACGTCGAAATTTGAAAAATCCTGAAAAACCTTATGTTTCTGTGTGCTCAATATTTCATGTCAAGGACCCCAAAATAATATGTAATTGGCCACCGACCCCCATCTGAACATATGTTGTTCCAGGGACCCCTCAGAAGCAAAGATTTGAGTTAAAATGTTCACTCTGTAATAATATATATTCAAACATTTTCACGATGTTTCAAAAATAGCAGATCTACAAGCTCATAGCGGTGCCGCGCTATGAGCTTGTATAGATCTGCTATTTTTCAATAGCTAAAGTATAACATAATGCTTAAAACAACAAAATGGGTTAATGAAAGATGTTATTCTTCCAGATTACTTCCATGTGTAACTATCATACCATGCGTTGTTACACTTTAAACTCCAGCTTCTCGCTCAAATGTTTTCAAAAACATGTTTAATTATAATAAACATAAACATTGTTTAGCTGTAAGTGAACATTGCGTGTGTGTTTACGTCGTGGCTGTCATGTTTAATTATAATAAACATAAACATTGTTCAGCTGTAAGTGAACATTGCGTGTGTGTCTACGTCGTGGCTGTCATGTTTAATTATAATAAACATAAACATTGTTTAGCTGTAAATGAACATTGCGTGTGTGTTTACGTCGTGGCTGTCATGTTTAATTATAATAAACATAAACATCGTTTAGCTGTAAATGAACATTGCGTGTGTGTTTACGTCGTGGCTGTCATGTTTAATTATAATAAACATAAACATTGTTTAGCTGTAAATGAACATTGCGTGTGTGTTTACGTCGTGGCTGTCATGTTTAATTATAATAAACATAAACATTGTTTAGCTGTAAATGAACATTGCGTGTGTGTTTACGTCGTGGCTGTCATGTTGGAAACGGCAGTAAATCAAGCGGGCGCAGCTGGTGCGCCGAGGCTTTGATTAGGCATCGGTCTGTGTTACGGTTACGTAAGAACTTATTTCTTACGCTCCGTAAGAACTTAATCACACCCGTGTGAAGTGAGGGGCGCTAATATATTAAAGTAATCAAAACTCATGTTGATTATATAGGTGATGTAAAACAAACATTACATTCTCTTTATTGTTAATGGCATTTAATGTCTGTGTTTAGGGACAAGATGACGTACATTTTCCCTTCGTTGTCAAGGGTTAGGGTTAGTGGCGTTAGTACTAATGGTGTTTTTAAAACAAACACTGAACTAAAAACAAACATTAAACCTGTATATATACCATAGACTGTAAAAAATATGGAAAAAGCGTTCCCCGGGTCTAACATGAACGTAAAATGAAGCCTGTAATAATATGCTAATTCCTGATGTAAGTCGCCATCTTTCTAGATCCGTTTGGTACCAGCTGGCCATTGGCTGGCTCCGTTTGGGTCCAGCTGGCCATTGGCTGCCCAGACAACGAGGCGGGACTTCCCCCCCCTTCTTCTCCGTTGGTTTTTATTTTGACTCGAGTGGGAGGAGAAGACTCTTGAGTGGGAGGGGAATCCCGATCATAGACGGTAACGGTAGCCACGCCCCTCAGAACATACGCGACTTTATGGTCATTATTTTAATTAATGGGACCATAATTTTCCAAAAAGAATATTATGACATTAGAAATGAGACTTTAAACTAGTGACTGGAAGAAGAAAGTATTCATGACCATGTTTATTAAGGTAATACAGTCTAGGTGAAGTTGGGCCAAAATACATGGGCCTCTATGGAGCTATGGGGCTTTTTGGGTCCAGTCCAGCGCCACAACAGGCCATTATATGAACTACCGATTTCAAATGAGGCTTCACGAAATATCTGGCTGACTGCCCCCCTGATATATACTCACAAACAGACCTGCTGAATTCAGCCATTTACCAATCAGAATCAAGCATTCAACCAAGCCATGTAATAAGCTATACTATAGGCCAGTGGTCACCAAAACCTTTCATGTCAAGGACCCCCAAATTGACCCCAATTAGAAAATATATGACAGGGACCCCCAAATTGACCCCAATTAGAATATATACCCCCGTAATATAATAAATATATGACAGGGACCCCCGTAATAGAATAAATATATGACAGGGACCCCCGTAATAGAATAAATATATGACAGGGACCCCCGTAATAGAATAAATATATGACAGGGACCCCCGTAATATAATAAATATATGACAGGGACCCCCGTAATAGAATAAATATATGACAGGGACCCCCATAATATAATAAATATATGACAGGGACCCCCGTAATAGAATAAATATATGACAGGGACCCCCGTAATAGAATAAATATATGACAGGGACCCCCATAATATAATAAATATATGACAGGGACCCCCGTAATAGAATAAATATATGACAGGGACCCCCATAATATAATAAATATATGACAGGGACCCCCGTAATAGAATAAATATATGACAGGGACCCCCATAATATAATAAATATATGACAGGGACCCCCGTAATATAATAAATATATGACAGGGACCCCCGTAATAGAATAAATATATGACAGGGACCCCCATAATATAATAAATATATGACAGGGACCCCCGTAATAGAATAAATATATGACAGGGACCCCCATAATATAATAAATATATGACAGGGACCCCCATAATATAATAAATATATGACAGGGACCCCCATAATATAATAAATATATGAGAGGGACCCCCATAATATAATAAATATATGACAGGGACCCCCGTAATATAATAAATATATGAGAGGGACCCCCATAATATAATATATATGATATTATTAAATATATGACAAGGACCCCCAATTTGACATGCATTAGTCTACGGACCCCCATTTAATGGCATTTCTATCTCTGGGACAGCCAATTCATATCATAAAATCAAAGGTATTTTAACTCTGAGAGTGTACAAAATGAAACCAAATTGGTTTGATTTGTACACTCTCAGAGTTACAGACCCATAATGGTCCATTTGGTTCCAAACTATCATGTGTTAGTTAGATTTTTTTGTCATGTTAAATTCGAATATGCCAATAAAATAAATAAAACAGAAACAGTTCTTTGCATTTCCTAATTACAAGGAAAAACAATTAAAATAAATAGATTAAAATATAGAAGTAAGAAGTAAAATGTATATACTCTCCCCCCCCCTGTAATTAAAGAATTACTCCCACCCCTCTGTAATTAAATAATTACCCCCCCCCCCTCTGTAATTAAATAATTACTCCCACCCCTCTGTAATTAAATAATTACTCCCACCCCTCTGTAATTAAATAATTACTCCCACCCCTCTGTAATTAAATAATTACTCGCTGACTTATGTGCTTCAACTCATTACTAACTACTCATTATCAAAATGTATCTCTTATATATACGAAAAAAACATTTTATATACACATCATCCATATCAAAAATATCCATTTTAAACACATGCAAGCACCTGCATTATCCATTTTCCTTCTCCCTGTATTTTGTGAAAATCACATTTGACTTTAAACAGATTTATGCTAGAACATTGTTTTTGCTCATCCCTCAAACTGTTCCACAGTGTTACACCCCTAATCCAAACACAAACACTTTTCATTGTGGTATTTCTGTTTAACGTTTTAAAAGAATCCCAACAATCCCTCAAATTATAACCCCCCTCCCTATCCTGAAACAAATTCTGAATATTTGCTGGTAAATTATGGTTCCCAGCCTTGTACATTATTACTGCTGTTTGATAAGCTACTGAGTCCGTGAATTTGAGCAGTCTTGACTGTAAAAATAGAGAATTAGTATGTTCCAGATAGCTGACCTTATGAATGGTTCTTAATGCTCTCTTCTGTAGAATGACTAGCGACTGAACTGAATTCTTATAGTTATTTCCATATAATGAAAATATGGCAATACTAATTGAATTGAACAGTAGAGAGTGTGAATCAATACTAATTGAATTGAACAGTAGAGAGTGTGAATCAATACTAATTGAATTGAACAGTAGAGAGTGTGAATCAATACTAATTGAATTGAACAGTAGAGAGTGTGAATCAATACTAATTTAATTGAACAGTAGAGAGTGTGAATCAATACTAATTGAATTGAACAGTAGAGAGTGTGAATCAATACTAATTGAATTGAACAGTAGAGAGTGAGAATGGAGAACCTGCTTTGCCTTATTTATGACTGCTGTACTTCCAGCCACTTTGTACTTGACATTAGTAATGTGTGGTTTCCAGCTAAGCCTGTCCTCTATTGTCACGCCCAGAAATGTATTTCCACGGACCCGGTCAATAGCAATCCCATCAATATGTATATGTACCTGTGTGTTAGTCCTGGGATTACCAAATGGTATAAACTCTGTCTGGCTCACATTTAAAGATAATTTATTATAATCAAACCATAACTTTAATTTACTTAATTCTTCATTGATGTCAACCTGCAGTTTATCCAGATTATCACCAGAGCAAAATACATTAGTGTCGTCTGCAGAAAGTATTAGTGACGGGCGGCAGCTTTGATATTCTGTAAATATCATTGATATAAATAATAAATAGTTTGGGCCCCAGTACTGACCCCTGGGGTCCATCTTCACAAACTGTTGCCGTCTGTCCAAGTAACTTTTAATCCAGTTTATTGCAATGCCTCTGATACCAGTTTTCTCCAGTTTATTTACTAAGGTGTTGTGTTGTGATGGATAGTGTCAAAAGCTTTTTTTGAGGTAAATGAATATTCCTATTGCATACTGCCGATTATCAATTGCGTCTGTGATTCTTTCTATGGATTCCATCAATGCCTGACCTGAGATGTTGATCTGTTCTTTCTGAAACCATATTGACTCTCTGAGAGTATGTTAAATCTGTCAAAGAATGAACCTATGAAGTCTGCTGTTAAAACGTTTCTCCAATATCTTTGAGAATTGTGGCAGTAATGAGAAAGGTCTGTAGTTTGTGAAGTGGTGTTTGCTCCCATGTTTATACAGTGGAATGACCTTTGCTATTTTCATTCATTGGTCTGGAAATTAACCTGTTTGGAATGATACATTAGGCCTACATATGTGTGTAAATGCCCTAGAAATCCCCCCCCCCCCCCCCCCAATGACCTGTTTGACCAGTGACATGTCAATATCATTATAGTCGGTAGATGTTTTGTTTTGACTGTTTTTGACTATGTCCAAAATGTCAATTTCCTTCAATTCACTCAAGAACATTGAGCAAGGATTTCTATTAACCATTCCCCCCACATGTTCACCATCTGATCCTCGGTCCTGAACCATTCCCCCCACATGTTCACCACCTGATCCTCGGTCCTGAACCATTCCCCCCACATGTTCACCACCTGATCCTCGGTCCTGAACCATTCCCCCCACATGTTCACCACCTGATCCTCGGTCCTGAACCATTCCCTCACATGTTCACCATCTGATCCTCGGTCCTGAACCATTCCCCACACATGTTCACCACCTGATCCTCGGTCCTGAGTTCTACTGCCTAGATCAGGGCAGGTATACTAGAAAAGGTATACTATATGTAACTGCATTAATGTTGACTGTTGTTATTGGTGTTTTTTTAGAAGTTGAAGTGAAATATTGGTCCATTAATGATGTAAAGTCCAATGTTGACTTGTCATCTGACAGCAGAGTTCAACACTTCCATTCATACAACACATAATGTTTGTTACCGTATTCAATAGTATGTTTGTTACCTTGTTAAAAATAAATAAAGATTAAGATCCTTGAGTAAAACAAAGTGTTGTGTGTGTAGAACAGGACGTTGTCATGGGTTATGCTTTACATTCGATTGTGCATTACATTCACCCACATTATATTTTTTATTTTTGTTTTGTTTTTTGTTTTATTCTGAACAAAAATAGCAGCTCATAGCGCGCCACCGAGTGGCGCGCTATGAGCTTGTAGGTCAGGTCTGCTATTTTTGAAAAATCGAAGAACGACTGACATTTTTAGAATCTGATCTCAGGTCAGAATGGGTTCATCAGACCAGTGTGTGTCCAGTGGAAACCCCGTATGAATCTGATCTCAGGTCAGAATGGGTTAAACCACATATGCTTCCATAAATTGGGCTACCCCAGATGTCGGCTCCCTGCTTTTTGACATGGCATGCTCAGAATAGTGATGCTATAAGGGTTCATAAACGGTAAGGAGAGGCTACTCCTAATGCTTTATATAACAATCATAGCACTAATTAGGCCAAGTATTTTAATTATTATTCTAGTCACAACTCGTCTATGATGATGGAGGCATTCTCAAGTAGCGCTGTGAATGATCATGCTGTAAAATGACTTGGCTTATTATGGCAACTAATGTAATATTATGCTATTTCATAATTCCTGGACACTCACACTTTTATTATGTTAACTTATCTCCAAAATACGAACAAGGAAAACAACCGCACACTGTCTTCAAATGCAGTGACCAACTTTTATTTACAGGGAGATAGCAACGTTTGGGCCTATGCGGCCTTCATCAGGCTATCTTTATGAACACAACGTTTGGGCCTATGCAGCCTTCATCAGGCTATCTCTATGAACACAACGTTTGGGCCTATGCGGCCTTCATCAGGATATCTCTATGAACACAACGTTTGGGCCTATGCAGCCTTCATCAGGCTATCTCTATGAACACAACGTTTGGGCCTATGCGGCCTTCATCAGGATATCTCTATGAACACAACGTTTGGGCCTATGCAGCCTTCATCAGGCTATCTCTATGAACACAACGTTTGGGCCTATGCAGCCTTCATCAGGCTATCTCTATGAACACAACGTTTGGGCCTATGCAGCCTTCATCAGGCTATCTCTATGAACACAACGTTTGGGCCTATGCGGCCTTCATCAGGATATCTCTATGAACACAACGTTTGGGCCTATGCGGCCTTCATCAGGCTATCTCTATGAACACAACGTTTGGGCCTATGCGGCCTTCATCAGGCTATCTTTATGAACACAACGTTTGGGCCTATGCGGCCTTCATCAGGCTATCTCTATGAACACAACGTTTGGGCCTATGCGGCCTTCATCAGGCTATCTCTATGCACACAACGTTTGGGCCTATGCGGCCTTCATCAGGCTATCTCTATGAACACAACGTTTGGGCCTATGCGGCCTTCATCAGGCTATCTTTATGAACACAACGTTTGGGCCTATGCGGCCTTCATCAGGCTATCTTTATGAACACAACGTTTGGGCCTATGCGGCCTTCATCAGGCTATCTCTATGAACACAACGTTTGGGCCTATGCGGCCTTCATCAGGCTATCTTTATGAACACAACGTTTGGGCCTATGCGGCCTTCATCAGGCTATCTCTATGAACACAACGTTTGGGCCTATGCAGCCTTCATCAGGCTATCTTTATGAACACAACGTTTGGGCCTATGCAGCCTTCATCAGGCTATCTCTATGAACACAACGTTTGGACCTATGCGGCCTTCATCAGGCTATCTTTATGAACACAAATGAGAAAGCATCCTTTTTGTAGGCTGTCTGGCCTAAGGGTAAGCCTATCAGAACAAAGGAAATGACATGACATCACTCAACTTAAGGTGACAGGTACTCATGTGGTTAAATGAGAACAAAAACGTCATATAAACAACTCAATACACCCGTGCAAAGTAATAAGAAAAAATCATAATAATCCATATTAATCATGACAGTATACAAATGGTAATATTATTAAATAAAGTATACAAAAATCATGATCAAGAAACATATTGCAGGTTGAAACTTCATGAAAAACTTTCCCTGTGAAAGAGAAAAGGGAACAGTTTACAAGAGGTTAAAACCAGGTACAAAATCAAATCATCAACAATACAATAAGTTAAAAACTATATGGAGCAAACTGAAGGATAAAAACAAAGATCACAGCATGACATTTAATAAAAGTCCATCATTAAGGCCTCTAGGTGCCAATGTTTGGAGTGTGAAGATCCAGAATGCTTCACCTCTTTTTAACAGCAAATCATGATCGCCACCTCTGTGTGGCGGATCAACTTGTTCAATGCCGCAGAAACGTAAAGAAGAAATGTCATGCTTGTGATCGTTGAAATGTACCGCCACTGGGTAGTCTCTATCATTTCTTCTAATAGAGCTTTTGTGCTCGCTTATCCTTATCTTCAGTTTCCTAGTGGTTTTGCCCACATAGGCTAGACCACAAGGACAGCGCAGCATGTAAATGACGTGAGTGGGAAGCGCAAGTAATGACACGGTTAACGGGACACTTCACCCTTTTTGCAAAAAAATATATGTTAATGACACTTGGAAGCTTTAGAATACTTTCCTGGGGGTCTTTATGTGTGTAATATGTGGTTTTAGATATTTTTTTATTTTAGATATTTTAGATTGTAGCTGTGAGCACAGTGTCTCTGATGTCATGGACACTGGTCTCACTACCTTCCTGGACTACAATTCCCATAATTCTTTGGTGCTCTGCTCCTCCTTGTGGATAGGGGGAGAGCCGTCTTATTGAGACAACATGTAGTCCAGGAAGGAAGTGAGCCCAGTGTCCATGACATCAGAGACACTGGGCTCACTGCTACAATCTAAAATATCTAAAACCACATATTACACACATAAAGACCCCCAGGAAAGTGTTCTAAAGCTTCTAAATGTCATTAACATATATGTTTTTTGCAAAAAGGGTGAAGTGTCCCTTTAAAAGCTTTGCTTTTCATCTCCAAAATACAAAATGTCTGATCTAGTGTCTGTACATCATGAACAATCCAGCTTTTTCTTAGCTCATAGGTTTGCCTAAATCAGGGGTGGGCAACTGGCGGCCCGGGGGCCACATGCAGCCCCCCACCTTCACTTAATGTGGCCCTCCATGTTAATATCAGAATACTGATATAGTATTGATTTCAGCTGTTTACAATTCCAAACCTGCTTTAATTACTTCATGACTAGTATTAAATGACTAGTACTTTAATGACTAGTATTAAAATGTTATTGCCTTTTTGTGTCCATTGTATAGTTATGTTAACAGTTCAGAAAGTTTGAAATTCAATAAAAAGGTTACTTTTCAGGATTCCAATTAAAAAATAGCAAAAAAATATTCAGGTTTTCAATTCAAATATAGCAAAAATAGCCGATCTACAAGCTCAAAACGCGTCGCAGCGCGACACGTTTTGAGCTTGTAGATCAGATATTTTTGCTACGACAGTAATATGCACTGTGGCCGCTCTGGAGTGAGTGTGGAAATATATTGGCCCTCGCCATCGTTAAAGTTGCCCACCCCTGGCCTAAATGGTGCATTTATGTAACGCTTTTTTATCCAAAACGCTTTACAGAGATTGTGCATAACACATTCACCCATTATTCACACACATACTGTAACTGTACACCGATGGCGGAGGGTTTTCGAGGTATCCATGCAAGGCGCCAACCTGCTCATCGGGAGCAGCTAGAGTTTCAGAGGTCTTGCTCAAGGACACTTTGACACTATAACTCTGGGACCCCCCTTTCCACCGGTTGGTTCCGGTACAGTTATTTTTGGTTCTTAGTCCATGAGCACAAGGGCTTCATTGTGCCAATAGAAGTCAAATCAATCGAGCTTTATTTTTGAGTGGTGCAACCACTCCAGGGAACAGCAATGTCCGTGTTCACCTATGTGACGTTAATGAGCACCAGTTGTATGACTATACCAGTAGGGGAGCTGTTGTGCCAGAAACGGAGAGAGAGACAGTGCTGCACTGTTGCCTGCTAATGAGAGAGAGAGAGAGAGAGAGAGAGAGAGAGAGAGAGAGGAGGAGGAGGGGGGGGGGGGGAGAGTTCACACGGGTGTGATTTTTATATATAGCACAATTCAGACAATTATAGTTCAAAGTGTAGTTCAAAGCAGTATCTAATTTAGATAACATTGTATGTAGACATATAGCACTATATAGTATATGTTTCATTATAGATATTCTTCTTATAGCTTTAACCCATTCTGAACGGGAACCCATTTTGGTGTTAGCATCATGTTATGCTTTAGCTATTGAAAAATAGCAGATCTACAAGCTCATATCGCGCCACCGAGTGGCGCGCTACGAGCTTGTAGGTCTGCTATTTTTTGAAAAATCGAAGAACGACTGAGATTTTTAGAATCTGATCTCAGGTCAGAATGGGTTCATCAGACCAGTGTGTGTCCAGTGGAAACCTCGTATGAATCTGATCTCAGGTCAGAATGGGTTCATCAGACCAGTGTGTGTCCAGTGGAAACCTCGTATGAATCTGATCTCAGGTCAGAATGGGTTCATCAGACCAGTGTGTGTCCAGTGGAAACCTCGTATGAATCTGATCTCAGGTCAGAATGGGTTCATCAGACCCAGTGTGTGTCCAGTGGAAACCTCGTATGAATCTGATCTCAGGTCAGAATGGGTTCATCAGACCAGTGTGTGTCCAGTGGAAACCTCGTATGAATCTGATCTCAGGTCAGAATGGGTTAATATGTATAATTCATGATGACTCTTTATGTATATGATGTACCATGTTTTTTGTTCTTGCTTACTCTAAATCGTTCGATTAATCGATTCATTAAGAGCGTCTAAATGCCTAAATTCTAAATTGTGCTTCACAGGAAGAAGAAATATTGCGATTTTGCCACCAAGTTACTTAAAATTTTAAATGATATATATTATTTCAAAACAATTTAATATAAACCATGCAAAGTTGAATCATACACTTCAATGCAGCCAGATACTGTTACGTCAGTCAATCTTACTGTCATGAAATGAATGAATAAATAAATAAAGTGTGTGTGTGTGTGTGTGTGTGTGTGTGTGTGTGTGTGTGTGTGTGTGTTTGTGGGATCATAGGAGATCCATATAGCCTGGGTACCCCCAATGTTGTCCAGCAGGGGGAGGTGTTTTACCAGGCTAGGATCCATACGCATGTGCATGTAGTTAAGTCATCAGAACGCCCAACGCCAGCCTTTTGGCAACACGCCAACAAACACTCAACGCGCTGCTGTAGTGTTTGTTACAACAGGCCCGGCCGTTTGTTCTCATAAATAACTCGTAATGTAACATTTAATTGACATGGGCATCGAGTAGAGTCGTTTTTAGAGTGTTTTTAACCAGGCTGGTGGAAAACAAAAACATAAACAAAAGCTTCTACAATAAGAAGCTGTGGAAACAGAAGTCTTCACTCTGCAGCCTATCGACCTCAGGTGAGTCAGTGTTTGCAGGTGTTCGCTTATTTTAGCTCAGTTGGTTTTCAACCCTTTTCACATCAAGGTTCATCAGCCTATATTTATTCTCCATTTGAGCCACGGAGAATTATAGTCTCTTATCAGACCCAAGAACTATTAGAATATTTTGTTTTCCTTGGATAAGATTGATTGAAGTATTTATCAACAGTTTGCAGAATGGCTATACATAATATTTCACATGAAAGCACAACTCGATACAAAGACTGTTACTTTGGAGTGGAACGACAAATAAAGCATTACACTTGTTTACATCAGGGTTCACCCTGTTCAATTCATCAGAACATTTATAGAGACGGTAACAAATACACTTAAGATTTTGTCCACAATTCCATGCTGTATTGATGTTGATACCATTATAGGAGAGATAACAGGCTGTATTGATAATTGGTACCATTAGGAGAGAGAACAGGCAAACGTTGTTCAAAATGACAATTATTTATTAAGCCCTAATGCAGATATTTAACAATAATGTTACTCTGACGTGTCCATTTGGTTTAAATAAGGGTCCATTTGGTTATGGGGACCACCTGGAAGGACCAATGGTGCACTAGCTTAGCTAATCAACTGCTTATCATTAAAGGAATTGATGGAAGTGCTTCTATAACTTAGAAGCATTGATAAAGCAGCAACTAGTTAGTTGGAAGCATTGTTGTTTTGTGTGATGTGATATGAAGCTTTTATTTGCTGGAGTATTTCCAATTTGACATACATTTGTGTGTGTGTGTGTGTGTGTGTGTGTGTGTGTGTGTGTGTGTGTGTGTGTGTGTGTGTGTGGAGATATTTGGACATGTGAGCTTGTAGATCTGCTATTTGTATACATTTCATACAAAACTTACCCCTGGGTCCACAGTTGATATTGCTTATTGTGCAACATTGTGATTTGGATTACTAAAACACACACACACACACACACACACACACACACACACACACACACACACACACACACACACCTGAGTCAAATGAAATGACTAATTGACATCACCATGCAGCTGGATTGGAACTGACTGTTAACGTGTGTGGTGTTGCATACATTTCCTGGTGTACAACATATAGACCATGTTTAAGTATAACAACACACCTGAGAACTAAAAGGGTTTTAAATGTGTTCATTTATTGACACTATGTGCGGAAGCTAAATGATGTGTGGGTCACTGGCCTGTCTGATCTGCAGTGTTGAAGCTAGATGATGTGTGGGTCACTGGCCTGTCTGATCTGCAGTGAAGCTAAATGATGTGTGGGTCACTGGCCTGTCTGATCTGCAGTGTTGAAGCTAGATGATGAGTGGGTCACTGGCCTGTCTGATCTGCAGTGTTGAAGCTAGATGATGTGTGGGTCACTGGCCTGTCTGATCTGCAGTGAAGCTAGATGATGTGTGGGTCACTGGCCTGTCTGATCTGCAGTGTTGAAGCTAAATGATGTGTGGGTCACTGGCCTGTCTGATCTGCAGTGAAGCTAGATGATGTGTGGGTCACTGGCCTGTCTGATCTGCAGTGAAGCTAGATGATGTGTGGGTCACTGGCCTGTCTGATCTGCAGTGTTGAAGCTAGATGATGTGTGGGTCACTGGCCTGTCTGATCTGCAGTGAAGCTAAATGATGTGTGGGTCACTGGCCTGTCTGATCTGCAGTGTTGAAGCTAGATGATGTGTGGGTCAGTGGCCTGTCTGATCTGCAGTGTTGAAGCTAAATGATGTGTGGGTCACTGGCCTGTCTGATCTGCAGTGTTGAAGCTAGATGATGTGTGGGTCACTGGCCTGTCTGATCTGCAGTGTTGATGTTATACTTAAACATGGTCTATACAACATATTATGTTGTACACCAGGAAATATATGCAACGCCACACACGTTAACAGTCACTTCCAATCCAGCTGCATGGTGATGTCAATTAGTCATTTCATTTGACTCAGGTGTGTGTGTGTGTGTGTGTGTGTGTGTGTGTGTGTGTGTGTGTGTGTGTGTGTGTGTGAGTAATCCAAATCACAATGTTGCACAATAAGCAATATCAACTGTTGACCCAGGGGGAAGTTTTGTATGAAATGTATACAAATAGCAGATCTACAAGCTCACGTGTCCAAATAGCCACACACACACACACACACACACACACACACACACACACACACACACACACACACACACACACACACACACACACACATGTCAAATTGGAAATACTCCAAATAAAAGCTTCACATCACACAAAACAACAATGCTTCCAACAACTAGTTGCTGCTTTATTGTGTGTGTGTGTGTGTGTGTGTGTGTGTGTGTGTGTGTGTGTGTGTGTGTGTGTGTGTGTGTGTGTGTGTGTGTGTGTGTGTGTGTGTGTGTGTGTGTGTGTGTGTGTGTGTGTGTGTGTGTGTGTGTGTGTGTGTGTGTGGAAATAGCATATTGTCACCACAGTGTCACTGTTGTGCAGCCTAACACACAGACAGAGGCCAGGGAGGAGAGACAGTACAGTACAGTACAGTAGGGTGTGATCTTTTTTTAAATTAATTTCTGAATGTATTGGGCCTTTTGAAATACAGTGGAATCACTTTGGAAATTAATTTATGATTAAGAGTTATTTAGCTGCATAATGCGATAAATCTAGAGTTGCAATCTACCCTCCATTGACATCCCATTGATCCAAATTACATTTATGATCTGCTTGTATTAAAGGACAACTTTAGTTTTTTTTCCAAAATTAGGTTATTAGATGGTAAAAGTTGAATGTGTTTTGTTTCTTTCATTTTAGCTTTTTTAGCTACGTTTGGCCACAAACGATCACATGATCTACTGAATGTGAAGGGGGAGGTGACACAATTTCCAACTCTAGATTTTCTTTTTCATAATGGGGTGAATCTAGCCGCAATTTGCAACTCTAGATTTTTTATAATGGGATGCATCTAGAGTTTCAATACCCTCCATTGACTCCCCATTCATCCAATTTGCATTTGTGATCCGCTTGTATTAAACAACGTTAAACTCACCAACATAGCAGCTCTAGGCCAAGGTTGAATTATCATCTTTCAATCTGCCGAGCTTTTGTTTCATAAAAATCCACCGTAGACATGATGTTATGAGATACTTTCTGTCAAGACATTCTGTGCAGGTGATTCTTTTTGGTGGAGTGTTGGAGTTTGGAAGCAATTCAATTCAATTCAAAGGGCTTTATTGGCATGAGAAAACATACGTTTACATTGCCAAAGCAGAAAGAACAGTACAACAATACAGCAATACAATCAAAACAAAAATGATGTACTTTGTCAGATTCTTCAATAGATCAACTTCTATGTACCAAGATCACTCGATGCAGGTATAGTGCAGGAATATACACAATGATTAGTCTTTAGGGTGGTTGTGTTCCATTTGATATCCTTCTCCTATCACAGCACATTGTTGTACTTCGCCCAGCAGATATGGGAGTTTTTTGTCATTGGTCATGTTTTCAAAATCTCCGTGTGTGGTTGTAATCTGTGGGAAGTATGTGTCTCTGACTGATGTCTTGGTACAATGGACAGACAGTATGTGTCTCTGATGTCTTGGTACAATGGACAGACAGTATGTGTCTCTGATGTCTTGGTACAATGGACAGATGGTTAGGAAGTGTAGCTCGGTTTCCACTTCATTTAGTGTGCAGTGGGTGCATAGTCTGTCTTCTCTCGGGATACAGGTCTGCCTATAGAGCACCGAAGTCTGACGTCACTTTCAGTAGAGGGCGTCAGTCGCCAGGTTCATGTATTTGTTTAGTTGCATTGAAATCCCCATTGAGGCGATTTTAGATTGCCTCATATAACAACTGTTTGAAAAATAAACATGTCACCCCGGCCGCTTCACTCATATGGATATGAAGAATCAACTGACTGAGAGAAAACACTAATGTTACTGCTGCTGAATTAGTTAGATTTTCGCTAGAAGCAGACTGTATCATATATGAGTGACTGACTGTTGCAAACGATACAGAGACACCTTCCCGACAATAACGCCGAGACAGCTTGTTTATTTTTGGACCACAACGCTTATAGTAGACGATATTAAGATCACCCCATGTTATACTCCATAGAGAAATTACTTCCGCGAACCAGGGGAATGGAAGGGATGAGCGAGTTACGTCAGGACTTTAGAACCAGGGGAATGGAAGGGATGAGCGAGTTACGTCAGGACTTTAGAACCAGGGGAATGGAAGGGATGAGCGAGTTACGTCAGGACTTCGGTGCTCTATGACGGCCTTTCTCGATCGCCAGACTCCTTTTTATTAACGGGTCGCGCTGCTGCCTCCTGCATTATGTGCAAATTCTAAACGGGTGCCATGCAGGGCCGTTCAGTGACTTTGACGAGCGCTTCCAAACTCCAACACTTAGAGAAAGAATCACCTGCACAGAATGTCTTGACAGAAAGTATCTCATAACAACATGTCTACGGTGGATTTTTATGAAACAAAAGCTCGGCAGATTGAAAGAGGATAATTCAAGCTTGGCAGCCGGGACGCCTGATGGAGGGGAAAGGAACTGGTTGGAATAACGTGTTCCTTCCACGCGCTACGTCCAACCAGGGAAACTCCCCCCTGTCAGGTGTAAAGGAGCAACTTGGACACTCAAGCATGAAGGAAGCATGAGTTAAGTCCGTTGCTCTCCCTAGGTTGGCGGAGGGTGTGTAGAGCCCAGGATCACATCACAGGATGATTGACACAGGGGTGTTTAATACAAGTAGATCACAAACGCAAATGATCGTTTTGAACCAAATGGACCCTAATGGATCCATTTATACTCTCAGAATTAAATAAGCATTGATTTTACAATATAAATTGGGGGTCTCAGAGATAGAAATTCCATTAAATGGGGGTCCGTACGTAGACTAATGCATGTCAAACTGGGGGTCCTTGAAATTATAAACGGGTTGAGAATCACTGCTCGAGCTGCAGTAAAAATCTTCTTTTATGGGGGTCCCTGGCATATCTTTTCAAATGGGGATCCCTGCCATATCTTTTCAAATGGGGGTCCGCGGGGCTGATTAGTGTCAATGTGGGGGTCCTTGACATGACAACGATTTGGGAACCAGTGATCTAACTAACTAACTAATTCCATCAACTCCTTTAATGGTAATTAAGCAGCTAAAATAAGCCAGTCCACCAGTGGTCCTTTAGGGTGGTTCCAGCTAGGTGGTCCGCATGCAGATATGAGTTTAACCAAATGGACCCTTACTAGATCTTTAACTCTTGAGATAGAATGAAACCAAATGGACCCGTCAACAGTAAAAGTATTGTTTAATAATGTATCACAATTAGATGTAAAATAATTGTCAAACTAAATGTCATCAAATGGTGGTTCCGTGGCTCAAATGGGTCTGAGAGGCTAAATGTCATCAGATGGTGGTTCCTTGGGTCAAATGCCCAATAAATAATGGGCCTTGATATGAAGAGGGTTGAAAACCACTGATCTAAATGTACAAACTAACATACAGTAACGACATTTTTCAAATTAATGTAGTGGAGTAAAAGTAGATTATTTGCCTCTGAGATGTAGTGGTAAAAGTCCTGGAAATTGAAATACTCAAAGTAAAATACAATTTCTTTTTTTTTACTGTTGTGTTTTTTCCTGTAAACCACGTCCAACCGTTTGTGTAACTATCGTGCTAGGAGTAATGTCACGTTTTGCTGGACGGCGAAGCTATGCCCAATTTTGGTATGAAATTACTAAAAAAAAAAGTTCTTGTTTGGATTATTTCTTCAGTTCCAATTGACAATGAATGGAGAATTTACGTCATGTGTGTCTGAGCAAATCGACATACGTTACGTTATGATTATGTACGATGACAAGACAAGAGCACCGCTCACTTCACACGAGTGTGATTTTTATTCATACAGCTTTTGTCCCCACACGTCTCAATATTTGCAATTTGCAATATATTGACAATGAAAGGAGAACTTAGGTACAGTACAGTACAGTACAGTACAGTACAGTACAGTACAGTACAGTACAGTACAGTACAGTACAGTACAGTACAGTACAGTACCACTCACTTCAGACGGTTCTGATGTTTTTTTGTTTGTTTATTTTTAAAGGAGAATGATGCCTGGTGCTCTTGTCTGGAACCCTCCTCAGAACAGCGTGGGGGAGAGGTACAGATTTGGCTCCCTGCCTCTCCCAGACCCTCCTCAGAACGGCGTGGGGGAGAGGTACAGATTTGGCTCCCTGCCTCTCCCAGACCCTCCTCAGAACGGCGTGGGGGAGAGGTACAGATTTGGCTCCCTGCCTCTCCCAGACCCTCCTCAGAACGGCGTGGGGGAGAGGTACAGATTTGGCTCCCTGCCTCTCCCAGACCCTCCTCAGAACGGCGTGGGGGAGAGGTACAGATTTGGCTCCCTGCCTCTCCCAGACCCTCCTCAGAACGGCGTGGGGGAGAGGTACAGATTTGGCTCCCTGCCTCTCCCAGACCCTCCTCAGAACGGCGTGGGGGAGAGGTACAGATTTGGCTCCCTGCCTCTCCCAGACCCTCCTCAGAACGGCGTGGGGGAGAGGTACAGATTTGGCTCCCTGCCTCTCCCAGACCCTCCTCAGAACGGCGTGGGGGAGAGGTACAGATTTGGCTCCCTGCCTCTCCCCGGCCTGTGAACCCGGCAGACCGGTGAGTTGTAATTTATTAGTGTTACAATGATAGTACAATATTACAATGTCAATGTCATTAGCGTTACACTGTTATCGCAAGGTCACTACAATGTTGTTAAATTGTTACAATGTTTCAATACGTTTTAGAGGGAATTTGAGTAGGTTTTGGTCATTCGTTAAAATGTTGAGGCATTTGCACTAGTTTTTCCCCAATATTTTACAGAAACAGTATTTCTATACAGCACTATTGATACTTTTACTTAAAGGACAACGATGGATTTCTTTCGACCAAGGTTCATGTTTTAGGTTATTAGAGAAAGTAAAAGATGAGTAAATTTTCTTTAATTTGCTGCTTTCTTTCGTTTTAACCATTTTTGACAGGGGGACGGGGGCATTCCAACATTTACAAAATGTTATAGCGATTTATTTATTTTACTTACTTATTTTTTACTATAGTCCTACTAGACCCCAGGAAATTACATCTGGCCACAAAAGATCACGGGATCTGTTGAATGTCAAGGGTGAGGTGACACACTGACATATTGAGCCTATGACACACAGTATGGCATCCCCCCAGTTTCCTCCTTCACATTCAGTAGATCCTGTGATCTTCTGTGGCCAGATGTAATTTCCTGTGGTCTAGTAGGGCTATAGTAAATATTATTAAAGAAATCGTCATAACATTTTGTAAAAAAATGTTATCAGCCCCATATTCGAATGCCCCCGCCCCCTTTTCAAAAATAGCTAAAATCGCTAAAACGAAAGAAAGCAGCAAATGAAAATAAACAAATGAACACTAATCTTCTACTTTCTTTAATCACAACCTAAAACATGAACCTTGGTTGAAAAGAAAGTTGTCCTTCAAGTCAGAAATGAGAGTATTTATTCCAACACTGCTTATAAATACTTTTAAATAGTATTCATCATTGCTGTTAGAAAGATTGTATTTTTTGTAGCTACAGCATTGCAGTGGCAATACCTTGCACTGCGAGCTGTTGTGAGATTGTAGATTGGCTATTTTCAACTTGTCATAGCACACCTGGTCAGGCTCTGCCAGTGGGCCTAATCAGCCTAAATCCCCTCACTTGTGCAATTTCCAGCCTCTGCCTCAGCCAATTCATTGCCATGGCACCCCACACCTGCCAATTGATTACTTAACCAGTCCACTTTTCAGTCTGTTTGCACTCTTCACATACAGAAAGGGACACAGACAGTTAAAACTAGAGATGCAACCGATCCAATATTATATCGGTATCGGCCTCCGATCCAGCTTAATTAATGTATCGGAGATCGCATTTGATGCCACCGATACACGCTCCGATACAGGAGGGGGACACGTGTTTAATGTTTACAGTCCGATACAGGAGGGGGACACGTGTTTAATGTTTACAGTCCGATACAGGAGGGGGACACGTGTTTAATGTTTACAGTCCGTCCTGCACAATCCAACCTCCAGTATGTACAGACTGCAAACAGACTATAGAAAAAAGCCCCACTAAGGTGCAATATGCAAGAGAATGGAATCACTTACAGACTTAACAGTATTAAAAGTATAGTTTACCCGTCGTCGCACGGATCAGTCAAGTGCTTTCGCAGTTCAGTTGTGTGGTGGAGCCTGATCATCTAGCTGCGTTCTGACATTTTTGATGAGATTGCTCTTGTAATCCATTCTTCAGGTTCAGGTTCAGGTTTATTTGTCATTTGTATAGATACAGAGTATACATACAATGACATTTATTTTGCTCAGAGCACTCTCAGTCTTACATACACACAGGACATAAACAAACATCTATAGTGCAAGAAAAGACAAAAACAGGAAAAGAAAAGTGCAAGTGAAGTGAAGTGCAATACAGTTCAAGGTCAGCTGTTCAGCAGCCTGACTGCCTGGGGGTAAAAACTGTTACTGAGACGGGTGGTACGAGATTTGATGCTCTGGTAGCGTTTTTTGGAGGGGATCTGCTATATATTTACTGCACACACGTGCTGTTTAGCGCTATGTGATTCAATCTTTGTAACTTTATTATTGCCATTGAAAAAAATGCTGCTGTGACGATGATGATGATGATGAATAATAAGCGCGTGTCGTCGTGGTTAAATCCGTCTTTATATAATTGGCTCAGTTATCAAACGATGACATTGTTGTCAGAAGCTCAAACACTGATTCAGATTGTAAGTGTAGTGCAATTCTTAAGACAAAGACAGAGTTTGCAAACTAAAGTAGCATTAACACAACACCAGCGCCAAAACAAACGTCCTGAGGTATCTTTTTTCTCCCCGAGTTCTGTCGGTAAGGCTCAAGGCTTTTGTCTCATGATAGCGCAGCTGCTTCCCGGCATCGCGTTAGGGGTAAAAAGGTACCACGTGTATATAGGAATAATAATAATTACTATTATTATTATTATTATTAATAAACCATAGAATGGCCCAGGCCGTAGCGTAACGGTCTGGGCACCGGACTGGTAATCCAGTCGCAGTGTGCCGCGGGTTCGACTCCCGGACCCGACACGGCCTTTACTGCATGTCATCCCCCCATCTCTCTCCCGTTTCCTTTCAGCCTACTGTCTGTCCCTTCAAAAATCAATAAAAGGCGTAAGCCGCAAAAAAATATATCTAAAAAAAATAAAAAAAATAAACCATAGAATGAATTATCAGGTTACATGCAGGCATCACTTTAGGGGTAAAAATGCACCTTTGCACATAATAATCCATAGTATTAATTAACAGGTTGCCATTCCCTTAAGGTTTACAGGTTAAACGGTTCATATTCTTATTTTTACAGGTTAAACACTTAACCATAAACATCCCCTCTTTGAATTATTTTTGTATTTATTTGTTTTGCTATGTAGCCTACAGCAAATATCGGATCGGCAAATATCGGATATCGGGAAATTTCAAAATTAATATATCGGATCGGAATTGAAAAATCAGTATGGTTGCATCTCTAGTTAAAACGGGTGCTATGACAAGTTGACAACGGTTATTATTGGGTTCCAAAGTTGCATCGTTCTCAAGTAGGCTGGTGGCCGACGGGCGTGTCTTTTTTTCTTTTATATAATCTTTTTATCGCACGATTTTGTAACTCATTTTTCACCCCTGTGTCAATTATTGAATGTGATCCTGGGCTCTACACACCCTCCGCCAACCTGGTCCCCATATATGGGGGACATGGGGAGTCATTTCTAACACTTTTTCTTTATATATTTTTTATTTTTTAAAGGATATGATGCCTGCTGCCCTTGATGTCTGGAATGCTCCTTGGGAACACCGGGGGCTGGATTGAGGGTCTCCCCGCCAGGACAGTGATCTTGGGACGTCGAGGGTCTCCTTGCCCGGGCAACGATAGTGGGGGCGCTATGTTGTCTGGAATCCCCAAATGTACCCCTGGAGCCTGGGTACATTGAGGTACATTAGGCCCGTCACAAGTATTAATAAATTATTTACATTACAAAAAAAAATACTTGAATTGTGAAAGTAGCAGATCTATGAGATCAAAACAGTTTTGAGCTCCTAGATCTGCTACTTCCACTACTTTCTAACATGGGAGCGATTATGACTATTATCCCAAAAGTATTGCGATTATCACAAATACTTATTATGTAGTAATTGTGATGGGCCTAAGGGTGTGTGGGGGGGGGCGTGTGTGTGTGTGTGTGTGTGTGTGTGTGTGTGTGTGCGGGGGGGGGGGGGTTTGTCTGTCTGTGTGTGCGCGCATGTGTTTGCCGTGTGTGTGTTGAATCTGTTTTTGATTGGCCCGACGCGACGTGTAATCTACGAGCATGTTGAATTTGGGGCCCGACGTTGACAACATTAAATCTACGAGCTGAACGACGCTGGATCTACATCAGTTATAGTGTAGTTCTCCCCGGGGTATGGGTTGAATCTGGGATAATCGGGCATAATGGGCAGGCGGGTCGTGCAGGAACTGGGTGGTGCAGGAACCGGGTCGTACCCAGCGGTCCCTCGTGCGACCCCCGTCCATTGTGCTCTGATACCCGGCCTCCCGTACCAAGGTCTTTAGTCTAGTTTCTCTCTTCTCTAGTTTCAGGTTTCAGGTTTTCAGGTTTCATCTCTTCACATCTCTTCAAAGTACCAACTGTTGAATATCTTGTTTCCTTCCCAAGGTTGTTTCCTTCCCGCCAGGTTGGCCAAATGTTTTCCCTATCTTGTACTTTCCTTCCCGCCAGGTTGGCCAAATGTTGTCGTTTCTGTTTGATTAACCTCTTTTCGTAGTACTTTTCAGGTGGCAAACGTTAACCTCTTTTCGTAGTACTTTTCAGGTGGCAAACGTTGAATTTGTGTCACTCTTCTAGTGACCCAAATTAACATATGATTTAGTGCAGCTCTGTACCGTATTACCCTACATAGCCATTAGGACGTTGTAGTGGTGTGGATGTTAATGCACGCGTGTGTGCGTGTGTTTCATTCAATGGAACAATCTACGCATTTCATTTCCCATCATTCATTGGAGTCCCATCATGGCAAGGTAACTATATTACCTATACTATATTGATTAGGGGCATCTGCTAAATGCCTAAATTGTACATTGTTGATGAAATAATATTAAATATATACACAGCAAGGTGTGTGTATTTTTATTATTTTATCAACAATTTGCAATTTAGGCATTTAACAGATGCCCTTAATCCAGCCAATTTACAGTAAGCAAGAACAACAACTTGCTAATAATGAGCATTTTTCTTTTGTTTTGTTCTCTTTCTCTAGCCTATAGGTTGACGCTATATATTAAGTGACAGATCACATACTACTTCAACAGAAGATGATGCTACAGTTGTATTAAATAGAAATTTCACGAAATACCTTTCGTTTATGGGTAGGTTTCCTTCAAAACCTAGATGCAGAACATTATTTTATGTGCTCCCAGGACAGAAAATTCTAGACTTTTGCTGTCCTGGGCTCTTAGGGGTGACGTAGGAAGCTACGCCCACGCCGTATAAAGCGGACGTGGCTACGTCATCCCTCATTCGGAACTTTTCTTCTGCTATAGAGAACAGAAGGGCGTTCCACAAAAGGTATTTCGTTCAATGTATTTATACAACCGTGGTTACTAAAGTAACCTTTAACGTTGTATTAAATAGAATTTTCACGAAATACTTTTCGTTTATGGGACTTTATGAACTCCCGTGACCTGAACTTCCAGTTCGTAAGTCTTTTGGGAGGGACTCGGACCCTTTTGTTTCCAGAACCTAGTCCTTGTGGAGAACAGGAGGCAGCGCTATGCTGCCCTGATTTTCTACTGAGCCGCTGCCCCCAGCTAGCGAAGGCGCTGCCACATCTAGGTTATAGTATGTGGAGAAAGTCGAGGGTGTAGACCAGCTTGCTGCTGTGCAGACTTCCTGAATAGAGACACCCTTGTAGAGTGCCCAGGAGGCTGCCACGCCTCTCGTGGAGTGGGCCCTCAGGGCTTGAGGGGAATCCACGCCTTGGCTAGTGTAGGCCAGACGGATGGCTTCCACTATCCAGTTGGAGATAGTGACCTTCGTGACAGGCTTTCCTTTGGTCCTGGCACCCCAGGACACGAAGAGTTGGCTTCCTTGTCTGAAGGGAGCCAGTCTATCCACGTATATGCGTAAGGCTCTGACTGGGCAGAGGCAGTTAAGCCTCATGTCATGAGGCGAACGGCGGGGGGTGGAATGCCTGTAGGTTCACTGGCACACACACAGAGCATTTTTGGGAATGAAGGCGGGTTTGCTTTTAGGGTGACCTTGGTCGAACCATCATTGAACCTCATGCAGTCTGGAGAGATCGAGAGCGCATGTTAGGTCGCTGACCCTTTTTGCCGTCGTGAGGGCGATCAGGAGAGCCACCTTCAAGGTTAGGAGCTTGAGGCTCACGGTTTGTAGTGGTCCAAAAGGTGCTGTAGCCAGAGCCTTTAGAACCAGGGACAAATCCCACGAGGGGACAAGGGATCTGCATGTCCTATGTTCCCTGTGTACACCCTTCATGAACTGTTTTACCAGCGGGTGCTTCCACACCGTCTGGTTAACAAGGCCCGGGTGGCAGGCGGAAATTGCTGCCAGGTGGACCTTGACTGAGGAGAGGCCTAGACCATTGTCTAGGAGCTCCTGTAGAAATGTCAGGACGTCGATCACTGAGGCCTGGTAGGGGACAACTTGGTCTGGTCTTCGTGACGCTCGAAAACGCGCCAGGCTGTGTCGTAACGGTCCCTTGTTGACTGCCTTTCTGAATCGTTTCGATGACGATCGGAGGTAGGCCCACGGAGGTCAACATCACCCTTTGACGGGCCAGACGTCTAGGTCCTGGGGGTGAGGGTGAAAGATCTCCCCTCTCACTTGGGAGAGGAGATCCGCTCGAAGAGGAATTTTCCACGGCTGGTCGTAGAGGAGAGGGGTTATTTCCGACCTCCAGACCCCCAGGACGGGGCTATTAGGAGCACCGTCAGACCCTGAGTCCTCACTCTGTCCAGAGTGGGGCTGATGAGGGATAGCGGGGTAAAGGCGTAGAGAAGGGTTTTGGGCCATCGGTGTGACAGAGCGTCTAGCCCCGATGTTGAAGATCCCGTGATTGCGAAGAAGAGGGGACACTTCGTGTTCTCCTCTGTGGCAAAGAGATCCACCCTGGATTTCCCAAACCTGCTCCAGACCTGGGACGCTGCATGAGGATGTAGCGACCAGTCTGCATAGAGAGATTGAGTTAAGTGTTATGCCTATGAAGTCTATTGACTGCGTCGGCATGAGCATGCTCTTCTCGTGGTTTATTAAAAACCGAGCGAGGCGAGAGTGGCTGAGCACGCGATGTGTGTGCAACAGTGCTTCTCGCGGAGAGTTTGCAAGTAGGATCCAGTCGTCCACATATGTTGCGAGACGGATTCCTTGCTGTCGCAGGGGAGCAATAGCTGCCGCGGTGCATTTTATGAAAACTCTCGCACTCAGAGACATTCCGAAGGGAAGGACTGTGTATTCGTACACTTTTCCTTTGAACCCAAAGCGCAGTAATCTTCTGTGCGGGTGGTAAATCCGAATGTGGAAGTATGCATCTTGCAGGTCTATTGACGTAAACCAATCCCCCTCGCGGATTAGGCGCAGGAGGAGTGGTGGTGTCAACATTTTGAATCGCAAATGACGGTTCAATGCTGAACCGTCACTTGAAAAAGCTGCGACTCGAAGTGTACTCTCTTACACGGCCCGCCTGAGCCAAGAGAGAATAGACGCAACACTGCATAGCGTGGCATCATTCAAAAGGGGACGCTCGATTCCCTTTCATGCATGCCTCCGAATGGCAGGGTTAATGGCCTTGGCGGTCTATCTAATCCGCCTAGCAAGACTACATATGAGACCTTTCCAACAATGGATAGGCTCTCTACATGTACCAATGCACCGTCGCCACCAGAAGGTAACAGTGACGTCACAATGCATACTAGCCCTTCAATGGTGGTCAGACAGAAAAACCCTCTCAGAGGGCGTCCCCATGGGAAAGCCTCTGATCAGGAAAGTCGTCACCACAGATGCCAGCATGACAGGCTGGGGAGCCACGCTGGAAGGATTCACAGCCAGAGGTTTATGGTTGGGGCCACTACGTGCCCTTCACATAAATTACTTGGAGCTTATGGCGGTCTTCCTCCCTGAGACACTTTGAGCAGCGCATCCGGGGTTGCCACGTCCTAGTCAGGACAGACAACACCACGGCCATGTGCTACATCAACAGACAAGGCGGACTCAGGTCCCCTCGTCTTCATCAACTGGCTCGGAAACTAATCCTGTGGTGCAACACACGCCTTCTCTCCATAGTAGCGCGTCATGTCCCAGGTCTTCTGAACACAG
Source organism: Protomyctophum parallelum (assembly GCF_964188405.1). NCBI lineage: Eukaryota > Metazoa > Chordata > Actinopteri > Myctophiformes > Myctophidae > Protomyctophum > Protomyctophum parallelum. The sequence goes on along the minus strand of NC_139707.1, from coordinate 1,218,613 downwards.
GGGCAGACCTGCTGTCCAGAGGACCTCTCCGCTACGCAGACTGGTCGCTACATCCTCATGCAGCGTCCCAGGTCTGGAGCAGGTTTGGGAAACCCAGGGTGGATCTCTTTGCCACAGAGGAGAACACGAAGTGTCCCCTCTTCTTCGCAATCACGGGACTATCAACATCGGGGCTAGAAGCTCTGTCACACCGATGGCCCAAAACCCTTCTCTACGCCTTTACCCCGCTATCCCTCATCAGCCCCACTCTGGACAGAGTGAGGACTCAGGGTCTGACGGTGCTCCTAATAGCCCCGTCCTGGGGGTCTGGAGGTCGGAAATAACCCCTCTCCTCTACGACCAGCCGTGGAAAATTCCTCTTCGAGCGGATCTCCTCTCCCAAGCGAGAGGGGAGATCTTTCACCCTCACCCCCAGGACCTAGACGTCTGGCCCGTCAAAGGGTGATGTTGACCTCCGTGGGCCTACCTCCGATCGTCATCGAAACGATTCAGAAAGCCAGTCAACAAGGGACCGTTACGACACAGCCTGGCGCGTTTTCGAGCGTCACGAAGACCAGACCAAGTTGTCCCCTACCAGGCCTCAGTGATCGACGTCCTGACATTTCTACAGGAGCTCCTAGACAACGGTCTAGGCCTCTCCTCAGTCAAGGTCCACCTGGCAGCAATTTCCGCCTGCCACCCGGGCCTTGTTAACCAGACGGTGTGGAAGCACCCGCTGGTAAAACAGTTCATGAAGGGTGTACACAGGGACCATAGGACATGCAGATCCCTTGTCCCCTCGTGGGATTTGTCCCGGGTTCTAAAGGCTCTGGCTACAGCACCTTTTGGACCACTACAAACCGTGAGCCTCAAGCTCCTAACCTTGAAGGTGGCTCTCCTGATCGCCCTCACGACGGCAAAAAGGGTCAGCGACCTAACATGCGCTCTCGATCTCTCCAGACTGCATGAGGTTCAATGATGGTTCGACCAAGGTCACCCTAAAAGCAAACCCGCCTTCATTCCCAAAAATGCTCTGTGTGTGTGCCAGTGAACCTACAGGCATTCCACCCCCCGCCGTTCGCCTCATGACATGAGGCTTAACTGCCTCTGCCCAGTCAGAGCCTTACGCATATACGTGGATAGACTGGCTCCCTTCAGACAAGGAAGCCAACTCTTCGTGTCCTGGGGTGCCAGGACCAAAGGAAAGCCTGTCACGAAGGTCACTATCTCCAACTGGATAGTGGAAGCCATCCGTCTGGCCTACACTAGCCAAGGCGTGGATTCCCCTCAAGCCCTGAGGGCCCACTCCACGAGAGGCGTGGCAGCTTCCTGGGCACTCTACAAGGGTGTCTCTATTCAGGAAGTCTGCACAGCAGCAAGCTGGTCTACACCCTCGACTTTCTCCACATACTATAACCTAGATGTGGCAGCGCCTTCGCTAGCTGGGGGCAGCGGCTCAGTAGAAAATCAGGGCAGCATAGCGCTGCCTCCTGTTCTCCACAAGGACTAGGTTCTGTAAACAAAAGGGTCCGAGTCCCTCCCAAAAGACTTACGAACTGGAAGTTCAGGTCACGGGAGTTAAAAAAGTCCCATAAACGAAAGGTATTTCGTGAAATTTCTATTTAATACAACGTTAAAGGTTACTTTAGTAACCACGGTTGTATAAATACATTGAACGAAATACCTTTCGTGGAACGCCCTTCTGTTCTCTATAGCAGAAGAAAAGTTCCGAATGAGGGATGACGTAGCCACGTCCGCTTTATACGGCGTGGGCGTAGCTTCCTACGTCACCCCTAAGAGCACAGGACAGCAAAAGTCTAGAATTTTCTGTCCTGGGAGCACATAAAATAATGTTCTGCATCTAGGTTTTGAAGGAAACCTACCCATAAACGAAAGGTATTTAGTGAAATTTCTATTTAATACAACTGTAGCATAATCTTCTGTTGAAGTAGTATGTGATCTGTCACTTAATATATAGCGTCAACCTATAGGCTAGAGAAAGAGAACAAAACAAAAGAAAAATGCTCATTATTAGCAAGTTGTTGTTCTTGCTTACTGTAAATTGGCTGGATTAAGGGCAATGTTAAAGGTATGCGTTTCATGTTGATTGTAATATTATCATTATGCTTCATATTGACTTTAATATTGTGTTCTGTTCTGTGTTCTGTCCCCTCCCCCCCCACCCCCTCCCCCCCACTCTCGGCCTGCACCTTGTCGTGGTGAGTGGGCTTTAAACCAAGACAGGCCATTCATACCCATTACCTCATTTACTGCCACAGTGAATGCATAAATGTGGCTAAGTTTCCGTGACATATTGGTTGTTCAGTTTGACCCACCAGTTTTAGAGATATGGCTTATAGAGTAATGTCTTGCAGAGTTGAGAAAGCAGGCTTGAAAGGTTCACTTCTGTGTTCTCAAACTTTACACCTAGCTACATGTTTAAGCATTTATTTTGTATTTATTTACATGTAGATTTCAGCTCTGACACTTATTTCATACATGCTCCAGTTTGTGAAGAGTGTCTGTGCTATTAACTCATTTTGGATAAAAAAGGATCTTTTCTCCTCTGGTGAAAAGCTGGAGGTTGTGCGATGGCAGGCTCTCAGTCAAATCTGGTCACAAATAATCCACCCCTTGCCCGTGATGTTTTGTTTTTCCTTTCTTTTCTAGTAGTCACAGAATGTTTGTCTCAATTACGACCATTTAGATAAACACAGGTTTACTCTGTTCCGCGATATGCTGTGAATGCTGGACAACATAACGACATGCGACACATAATGTACAGTACAGTACGGTTCACCTTTAACGACATGCGACACATAATGTACAGTACAGTACGGCTCACCTATAACGACATGTTACACATAATGTACAGTACAGTACGGCTCACCTATAACGACATGTTACACATAATGTACAGTACAGTACGGCTCACCTATAACGACATGCGACACATAATGTACAGTACAGTACAGTACGGCTCACCTATAACAACATGTGACACATAATGTACAGTACAGTACGGCTCACCTATAACGACATGCGACACATAATGTACAGTACAGTACGGCTCACCTATAACGACATGTGACACATGTACTGTACAGTACAGTACAGTACGGCTCACCTATAACGACATGCAACACATAATGTACAGTACAGTACGGCTCACCTATAACGACATGCGACACATAATGTACAGTACAGTACAGTACGGCTCACCTATAACGACATGCGACACATGTACTGTACAGTACAGTACAGTACGGCTCACCTATAACGACATGCAACACATAATGCACAGTACAGTACAGTACACCTTTAACGACATGCGACACATAATGTACAGTACAGTACAGTACGGCTCACCTATAACGACATGCGACACATAATGTACAGTACAGTACAGTACGGCTCACCTATAACGACATGCGACACATAATGTACAGTACAGTACGGTTCACCTATAACGACATGCAACACATAATGTACAGTACAGTACGGCTCACCTATAACGACATGCAACACATAATGTACAGTACAGTACGGCTCACCTATAACGACATGCAACACATAATGTACACTACAGTACGGCTCACCTATAACGACATGCGATACATAATGTACAGTACAGTACGGCTCACCTATAACGACATGCAACACATAATGTACAGTACAGTACGGCTCACCTATAACGACATGCAACACATAATGTACAGTACAGTACGGCTCACCTATAACGACATGCAACACATAATGTACACTACAGTACGGCTCACCTATAACGACATGCGATACATAATGTACAGTACAGTACGGCTCACCTATAACGACATGCGATACATAATGTACAGTACAGTACAGCTCACCTATAACGACATGCGATACATAATGTACAGTACAGTACTGTCGATCACATAATCACCACCTGTCTCTTTTTACTGTTACTGTAGAAAACCCCACCTCTCTCCGGCTGAGAGTGGGGTGGAACCGGAGCTGATCACCTCATTCCTCCTCTAGTGGTGGGTGGGGCTATACTGAATACTACTTGGGCACACCTGTGGCTGGCCTATAAAGGCTTTAAAGGGATTGTGACATTTAAAACACATTTTTGTAGATTTTTTGGCTTTTTTGGCTTTTCTTGACATCAATTTCACAAAAAAAAAACGAAGTTTGAACATTCAGTGTATTCTCTGCTGTCTGGACTCTTGTGAATAATTATGCAAAAATGTCTCATCTGGTTGGACGGCAGGGATATACGTAGATCCCGGCCAAACCTCCGCCCCCTCCACTCTGCTCCCTGCCTAGTGCCTACCCTCTCTTCTCCGCTTCCTCATTGTCAACCGCGACTTTGTTTCTTTGTAATACTTACTAATAATGTCTTCTAGAGAAAAATTAATCTGCTCTGTTGTTGGCTGTGGATACCAACTTACACTGGATACCAACTGGCCTAGATGACTCTTTTATTTTTGACGACGTTCCTACCACGTTGTCAAAGAAGCGCATCTTGGGTTGACAGGAAAGGGGGAATTACCGACATCTACAGGCTAAAATAATGTGTTTTTCCATGGCTTCTCAGGATGAACTTATCACATGCACAAAAACTCGTGTCAAGAAATACTGGAGTGGAGTTGAGTGTTCAAACTTTTTAGACACGTTTGAAGGACCATGGCCAAGACTTTTAATGTTGTTAAAATTATGTTATAAATCATGTCATAATACCTTTAAACCAAGACAGGCCATTCATACCCATTACCTCATTTACTGCCACAGTGAATGCATAAATGTGGCCAAGTTTCCGTGACATATTGGTTGTTCAGTTTGACCCACCAGTTTTAGAGATATGGCTTATAGAGTAATGTCTTGCAGAGTTGAGAAAGCAGGCTTGAAAGGTTCACTTCTGTGTTCTCAAACTTTACACCTAGCTACATGTTTAAGCATTTATTTTGTATTTATTTACATGTAGATTTCAGCTCTGACACTTATTTCATACATGCTCCAGTTTGTGAAGAGTGTCTGTGCTATTAACTCATTTTGGATAAAAAAGGATCTTTTCTCCTCTGGTGAAAAGCTGGAGGTTGTGCGATGGCAGGCTCTCAGTCAAATCTGGTCACAAATAATCCACCCCTTGCCCGTGATGTTTTGTTTTTCCTTTCTTTTCTAGTAGTCACAGAATGTTTGTCTCAATTACGACCGTTTAGATAAACACAGGTTTACTCTGTTCCGCGATATGCTGTGAATGCTGGACAACATAACGACATGCGACACATAATGTACAGTACAGTACGGTTCACCTTTAACGACATGCGACACATAATGTACAGTACAGTACGGCTCACCTATAACGACATGTTACACATAATGTACAGTACAGTACGGCTCACCTTTAACGACATGCGACACATAATGTACAGTACAGTACGGTTCACCTTTAACGACATGCGACACATAATGTACAGTACAGTACGGCTCACCTATAACGACATGTTACACATAATGTACAGTACAGTACAGTATGGCTCACCTATAACGACATGCGACACATAATGTACAGTACAGTACGGCTCACCTATAACGACATGCGACACATAATGTACAGTACAGTACGGCTCACCTATAACGACATGCGACACATGTACTGTACAGTACAGTACAGTACAGTACGGCTCACCTATAACGACATGCAACACATAATGTACAGTACAGTACAGCTCACCTATAACGACATGCGACACATGTACTGTACAGTACAGTACAGTACGGCTCACCTATAACGACATGCAACACATAATGCACAGTACAGTACAGTACACCTTTAACGACATGCGACACATAATGTACAGTACAGTACAGTACAGTACGGCTCACCTATAACGACATGCGACACATAATGTACAGTACAGTACAGTACGGCTCACCTATAACGACATGCGACACATAATGTACAGTACAGTACAGTACGGTTCACCTATAACGACATGCAACACATAATGTACAGTACAGTACGGCTCACCTATAACGACATGCAACACATAATGTACAGTACAGCTCACCTATAACGACATGCGACACATAATGTACAGTACAGTACGGCTCACCTATAACGACATGCAACACATAATGTACACTACAGTACGGCTCACCTATAACGACATGCGATACATAATGTACAGTACAGTACAGCTCACCTATAACGACATGCGACACATAATGTACAGTACAGTACTGTAGATCACATAATCGCCACCTGTCCCTTTTTACTGTTACTGTAGAAAACCCCACCACTCTCCGGCTGAGAGTGGGGTGGAACCGGAGCTGATCACCTCATTCCTCCTCTAGTGGTGGGCGGGGCTATACTGAATACTAGTTGGGCACACCTGTGGCTGGCCTATAAAGGCTTTAAACCAAGACAGGCCATTCATACCCATTACCTCATTTACTGCCACAGTGAATGCATAAATGTGGCCAAATTTCCGTGACATATTGGTTGTTCAGTTTGACCCACCAGTTTTAGAGATATGGCTTATAGAGTAATGTCTTGCAGAGTTGAGAAAGCAGGCTTGAAAGGTTCACTTCTGTGTTTCTCAAACGTTATAGCTAGCTACATGTTTAAGCATTTATTTTGTATTTATTTACATGTAGATTTCAGCTCTGACACTTATTTCATACATGCTCCAGTTTGTGAAGAGTGTCTGTGATATTAACTCATTTTGGATAAAAAAGGATCTTTTCTCCTCTGGTGAAAAGCTGGAGGTTGTGCGATGGCAGGCTCTCAGTCAAATCTGGTCACAAATAATCCACCCCTTGCCCGTGATGTTTTGTTTTTCCTTTCTTTTCTAGTAGTCACAGAATGTTTGTCTCAATTACGACCGTTTAGATAAACACAGAGGTTTACTCTGTTCCGCGATATGCTGTGAATGCTGGACAACATAACGACATGCGACACATAATGTACAGTACAGTACAGCTCACCTTTAACGACATGCGACACATAATGTACAGTACAGTACGGCTCACCTATAACGACATGTTACACATAATGTACAGTACAGTACGGCTCACCTATAACAACATGTGACACATAATGTACAGTACAGTACGGTTCACCTTTAACGACATGCGACACATAATGTACAGTACAGTACGGTTCACCTTTAACGACATGTGACACATAATGTACAGTACAGTACAGTACGGCTCACCTATAACGACATGCGACACATAATGTACAGTACAGTACGGTTCACCTTTAACGACATGTGGCACATAATGTACAGTACAGTACAGTACGGTTCACCTTTAACGACATGCGACACATAATGTACAGTACAGTACGGCTCACCTATAACGACATGTGACACATAATGTACAGTACAGTACGGTTCACCTTTAACGACATGCGACACATAATGTACAGTACAGTACAGTACGGCTCACCTATAACGACATGTGACACATAATGTACAGTACAGCAGTGTCTCTCAACCTTTTTTGTCCCGGGGCACACTTTTCATAGCCTAAAATTTTCGGGGCACACCTAGATATATGGTGTGTGTATATACTGTATATATACCGGTGTGTGTGTGTGTATGTATGTATGTATGTATATATATATATATATATATATATGTATGTGTGTGTGTGTGTGTGTGTGTGTGTGTGTGTGTGTGTGTGTGTGTGTGTGTGTGTGTGTGTGTGTGTGTGTGTGTGTGTGTGTGTGTGTGTGTGTGTGTGTGTGTGTGTGTGTGTGTGTGTGTGTGTGTGTGTGTGTGTATATGTATATATATATATATGAACCCAATATACTTTTAAAAACACACATGACAGCACTCGTCAAATAACTTTAAAGAGAAAGAAAAGGACAGAGACAGTGCCTCAGTTTCACCAATTTATTTTTGAAAACTCATACAAAATGTAGCACACACATGTTCAATTTATCAATGCAAAGTAATACTTCTAAATAAAAAAAGGAGTTGTAAAAACAAGAACAAAAATCTTTTGCCACAATACAATGGTCTTAAACTTGAGCACTTTTGTACAAAGAAAATCGTAAAAAGAAAAGTAAATATTTTTAACAAGTTCTGTCTTAGTGTGAACCTTGAGCTTGTTTTCCTGAACAAAGAGTTTTTATCCTGGCTGAGACGCTGGACAAACAGACACGGAGCTCCTCATCAACTGCTCTCAGTCTTAGTAGTACTGCGTATCAAGAGACTTGCCTGCTTCGTTGTGTCTTTCTCCTTTTTTTCTTTCAAGCTCACGAAAAAGTGTTTGTCCTTCGTAGCGAGTTCATCATGATTGGTATCAAGGTGGCGCTTCAGTTTACTCGGAGCCATGCCGCTGTTTGCAAGCTTGAATCCACAAACTATACACAGCGGAATCGGGTACGTTTTATCCCCAGTAAACGTGAATCCAAACTTCATGTAATCATCGCGGTACAGTCTGGCAGGGGCTTTCTTTGTAGGCGTTGCGTTAGTAGCCGCCGTTGTTGCTGTTGTTGCTGTGCCGTCGTCAGGTGGAGGTGACTCGGCGGCGCTGTGTGTGCTGCTGTCGGGTTCTGGAGGGAGCGAAATGTAGCGTCTTCTGGATGCATCTCTTCTTTGCTGCTGGTTCCATCTTGTAGTAGTAGCTGGACAATGTGAATGCCATGTCTGTGCTGTGCCCCATTTATACAGTAAAGTTGCCAGGCGATTAACATTTCTATGGCCGATGGTCGTTAAGAGTCTATTGTTCCGTCGTCATGTTGTTTTCGGACGTCTATTTAGACGTGTGACAACAACAACGACGCAACAATAGGACGCCTAGCTATCGCTTTCGGGGGAGGGCTAGTGTTACTTTCGGTAAAAATCTCGAGGCACACCTGGAGATTTCAAAGGCACAGTAAAGTGCCGCGGTACATAGGTTGAGAAACACTGCAGTACAGTACGGCTCACCTATAACATGTGACACATAATGTACAGTACAGTACGGCCCACCTATAACAACATGTGACACATAATGTACAGTACAGTACAGTACGGCTCACCTATAACGACATGTGACACATAATGTACAGTACAGTACGGCTCACCTATAACGACATGTGACACATAATGTACAGTACAGTGCGGCTCACCTATAACAACATGCGACACATAATGTACAGTACAGTACGGCTCACCTATAACGACATGTGACACATAATGTACAGTACGGCTCACCTATAACGACATGTGACACATAATGTACAGTACAGTACGGCTCACCTATAACGACATGTGACACAATGTACAGTACAGTACAGTACGGCTCACCTATAACGACATGTGACACATAATGTACAGTACAGTACAGTACGGCTCACCTATAACGACATGCAACACATAATGTACAGTACGGCTCACCTATAACGACATGCGACACGTAATGTACAGTACAGTACAGTACAGTACGGCTCACCTATAACGACATGTGACACATAATGTACAGTACAGTACTGTACGGCTCACCTATAACGACATGCAACACATAATGTACAGTACGGCTCACCTATAACGACATGCGACACATAATGTACAGTACAGTACAGTACGGCTCACCTATAACGACATGCGACACATAATGTACAGTACAGTATGGCTCACTTATAACGACATGCGACACATAATGTACAGTACAGTACAGTACGGCTCACCTATAACGACATGCAACACATAATGTACAGTACAGTACAGTACGGCTCACCTATAATGACATGTGACACATAATGTACAGTACAGTACGGCTCACCTATAACGACATGCGACACATGTACTGTACAGTACAGTACGGCTCACCTATAACGACATGCGACACATAATGTACAGTACAGTACAGTACGGCTCACCTATAACGACATGCGACACATAATGTACAGTACAGTACAGTACGGCTGGGGAGCTGGGGGCCATGTCTGCTGGGGGGCTGGGGCCCATGGTCGCTGCTGCGCCGATGGTGGCGGTGGAGCTGGGGAGGGGGACTCGGGTCCATCTCTGATGGCAGGGTGATCCGTGCTCGAAGGACCATGAAAGAATTGTATACTGTACGAAGGCGTTTGCTGGTTGTAGGCTATATCACCCTTACACCAGTGTGCCTATTAGAGCACCATGCAGGACCATAGTCGGCTTGTGGTTTCACATATATTTATTGAGGGTGACATGGAGTGATTATGGTTGAATTATATTAACGCATCAAGGTGGACAGAATCAGGTTTCTACCTCTTCTCCCATTCAACATTTCTATACCAAATGAGACCAAATGTTTTCTCTGAGGGTTACACCTGGGCCTTTATAGGCCAGCCACAGGTGTGCCCAACTAGTATTCAGTATAGCCCCACCCACCACTAGAGGAGGAATGAGGTGATCAGCTCCGGTTCCACCCCACTCTGGTGGGGTTTTCTACAGTTACTGTCGATCACATAATCACCACCTGTCTCCTTTTACTGTCGATCACATGATCACCACCTGTCTCCTTTTACTGTCCATCACATAATCACCACCTGTCTCCTTTTACTGTCGATCACATAATCACCACCTGTCTCCTTTTACTGTCGATCACATAATCACCACCTGTCTCTTTTACTGTATCACATAATCACCACCTGTCTCCTTTTACTGTCCATCACCTAATCACCACCTGTCTCCTTTACTGTCCATCACATAATCACCACCTGTCTCCTTTTACTGTCAATCACATAATCACCACCTGTCTCCTTTTACTGTCAATCACATAATCACCACCTGTCTCCTTTTACTGTCAATCACATAATCACCACCTGTCTCCTTTTACTGTCAATCACATAATCACCACCTGTCTCCTTTTACTGTTACTGTCGATCACATAATCACCACCTGTCTCCTTTTACTGTTACTGTCGATCACATAATCACCACCTGTCTCCTTTTACTGTTACTGTTAATCACATAATCACCACCTGTCTCCTTTTACTGTTACTGTTAATCACATAATCACCACCTGTCTCCTTTTACTGTTACTGTCGATCAGTGTCCCTCGCGGGCGCGGCGGTGGCCGGCGTGCGCGCGGCTGTTGTCCGCCCCATGAGGGCTGTCGAGCCGTGCGGGTCGGGCGGCGGTGGTTGGCGGCGACTCTGGACGCGCGCCGGGCCCTACTCGCGGATCTCCTCAGCTACGGTTCTTGGAGTCTGTCCCCCGGAGTTTGTGGGGTATGCTAAGATAACCCCTGCCTGTCGGAGGTGTCCTCCTACCCATGAGGTCACCTCAAACTTCTTGTGCCTAAATGATTTGACCTTCGTTGCCATCCCTTACGGGAAGCAGCGTAGTCAGACAATTTCCCTGGTTGGATGTGGCTGCCGAGCTGGCCGAGCCCGCCTGTGCCGCATACAACCAGTCTTTGCTCGGCCCGCGGGGGCTCAAGGCCCCTTAAGCAGTTCCCCGACCCGTGCTCTCTACAGTACAGTACGGCTCACCTATAACGACATGCGACACATAATGTACAGTACAGTACGGTTCATGTACTATGTTTTCTCTGAGGGTTACACCTGGGCCTTTATATGCCAGCCACAGGTGTGCCCAACTAGTATTCAGTATAGCCCCACCCACCACTAGAGGAGGAATGAGGTGATCAGCTCCGGTTCCACCCCACTCTCAGCCGGAGAGTGGTGGGGTTTTCTACAGTTACTGTCGATAACATAATCACCACCTGTCTCCTTTTACTGTCGATCACATAATCACCACCTGTCTCCTTTTACTGTCCATCACATAATCACCACCTGTCTCCTTTTACTGTTCATCACATAATCACCACCTGTCTCCTTTTACTGTCGATCACATAATCACCACCTGTCTCCTTTTACTGTTACTGTCGATCACATGATCACCACCTGTCTCCTTTTACTGTTACTGTCGATCACATGATCACCACCTGTCTCCTTTTACTGTTAATCACATAATCACCACCTGTCTCCTTTTACTGTTAATCACATAATCACCACCTGTCTCCTTTTACTGTTACTGTCGATCACATGATCACCACCTGTCTCCTTTTACTGTTACTGTCGATCACATGATCACCACCTGTCTCCTTTTACTGTTGATCACATAATCACCACCTGTCTCCTTTTACTGTCGATCACATAATCACCACCTGTCTCCTTTTACTGTTACTGTCGATCACATAATCACCACCTGTCTCCTTTTACTGTTACTGTCGATCACATAATCACCACCTGTCTCCTTTTACTGTTACTGTCGATCACATAATCACCACCTGTCTCCTTTTACTGTTACTGTCGATCAGTGCTGTTCTGTGCTGTGTTCTGCTACCCCCCCAATCCCCCCCAACCCCTCCCCTTCCCCTGTTTGGGGGGGGGGGGGTGGGGTGTCTGTCCCCACTCTCGGCCTGCACCTTGTCGTGGTGAGTGGGCTTTAAACCAAGACAGGCCATTTTTACCCATTAACTCATTTACTGAATCAATAAATATGGCCAAATTTGACTGAGGGATTGGATTTTTATGAATTTTGTGTGGCGCAAATCTTTGAATACCGTATATTTCCAGATAACAGCCCAGGTTCTGACACCATTTTGCATAATAACCGCCTCGTCCAAATAACTGCCCTTGTCCATATAACCGCCCATGGGCCCTTATTTGCAAACTTAGTCAGCCTCTCATTTATATATATATATATATATATATATATATATATATATATATATATATGTAAAGCGTGCTGAGTTTGCAGATCTCCTCGTGGCCTCACAATAGCGCAACAACAAAGTCCTCCTCCTCCACATCCCCAAAATAAATAGGCTATAGATTCATAAGTGCCATATATACTCAGCCTATGCACAACCATTTGTTTTAATTCAAAGTGGTACTTTTGGTATTTTGGTAATATACGGGTATATATTCTTTCAGAACGTTTTTAACTCAAATCTTTGCTTCTGGTGGGGTGTCCCTGGAACAACATATTTTCAGATGGGGGTCGGCGGCCAAATACATATAATTCTGGGGGTCCTTGACATAAAATAGTTTGAGAACCACTGACATAGAAACAGAGTTTTTTCAGAAAACTGACTATTTAGAAGACTTTTTTGTTTTTTAGCATCGGTCGGGTCTAATTAGGCTGGTTGGGGTGCGTTGAAAAGAGCATGCTGGCCAAAAATAGAGGAACATAACTGAAGACAAGCATTTATAGAAAAGCTTCTCTCTTCACCACTGGGAGTATTAAACATAAAATAGTTTTTTAACCCATTTAGACCTGAGGACGATTCTATAAATGTCTTCTAAATCCTGACAGTTTGTCTGAATAACCCCATGTTTCTATGTCAGTCATTCTCAAACATTTTCATGTCAAGGACCCCCAAAAATATATGTAATTGCCCGCCGACCCCCATCTAAAAAGATGTTGTTTCAGGGAAGATTTGAGTTGAAAACGTTCATCCTGTAATATTATATTCAAAGATTCGCGCCACATTTTCACGATTTTTCAAAAATAGCAGACCCACAAGCTCGTAGCACGGCACTCGGTGCCGCGCTATGAGCTTGTAGATCTGCTATTTTTCATAACATAATGCTTAAATCACCAAAAGGGTTCCCGCCCAAAATGGGTTCATGGACAATAGAATATTTTGTCTCAAGTATTTTCAATCTGGAAATTGTAGGCAAGACACACTGTGATTTGGACCTGTAAATTATAAAACAAAAACTAAGGCACTGGTTGTAGTACTTCTGGTTTACCAGAACGGGGTTCAACTCCCTGCGGTGCCCTGCTCAATTTGTTGTTACATGGTTCATTTTCTGCTCATTGTGTTGCCTTTTCATTCAGGATTCCAATAAAAAAAACATTGCCAATTCTTTTCAGGATTTCAATTCAAATATAGCAAAAATAGCTGATCTACAAGATCGGCTTTTTTTTTTGCTATGACAGTAATACATGCAATATGGCCCTCTGGAGTGAGTGTGGAAATATAATATAGTGGTCCTCTGGAGTGAGTGTGGAAATATAGTGGCCCTCTGGAGTGAGTGTGGAAATATAGTGGCCCTCTGGAGTGAGTGTGGAAATATAGTAGCCCTCTGGAGTGAGTGTGGAAATATAGTGGCCCTCTGGAGTGTGTGTGGAACTATAGTGGCCCTCTGGAGTGAGTGTGGAAATATAGTGGCCCTCTGGAGTGAGTGTGGAAATATAGTGGCCCTCTGGGGTGAGTGTGGAAATATAGTGGCCCTCTGGAGTGTTTTGAATTTTTTTCAAATCCTCAAAAATGATGAAAAACGGCGTGCTATAGTATGCCGTACGGTAGGGGCTATAGCCCATGTTGAAAAACGAGGTTAATTTTTTTTTTTTAAATTTCAAAAAACGATGGGCTATAACCCATGTTTTTTGAAATTTTGAAAAAAATTCAAATCCTCAAATGATGAAAAACGGCGTGCTATAGTATGCCATACGGTAGGGGCTATAGCCCATGTTCAAAAATGATGAAAAACGAGGTTTTTTCTTTTTTTCAAATTTTCAAAAAACGATGGGCTATAACCCATGTTTTTTGAAATTTTGATTTTTTTTCAAATCCTCAAAAATGATGAAAAACGGCGTGCTATAGTATGCCATACGGTAGGGGCTATAGCCCATGTTAAAAAATGATGAAAAACGAGGTTTTTTCTTTTTTTCAAATTTTCAAAAAACGATGGGCTATAACCCATGTTTTTGAAATTTTGATTTTTTTTCAAATCCTCAAAAATGATGAAAAACGGCGTGCTATAGTATGCCGTACGGTAGGGCCTATAGCCCTTGTTCAAAAATGATGAAAAACGAAGTTAATTGTTTTTTAAAAACTTTCAAAAAACGATGGGCTATAACCCATGTTTTTTTTAATTTTGAATTTTTTTCAAATCCTCAAAAATGATGAAAAACGGCATGCTATAGTATGCCGTACGGTAGGGGCTATAGCCCATGTTCAAAAATGATGAAAAACGAGGTTAAAAAAAAAAAAAAAAAACTAAGGCACTGGTTGTAGTACTTCTGGTTTACCAGAACGGGGTTCAACTCCCTGCGGTGCCCTGCTCAATTTGTTGTTACATGGTTCATTTTCTGCTCATTGTGTTGCCTTTTCATTCAGGATTCCAATAAAAAAAACATTGCCAATTCTTTTCAGGATTTCAATTCAAATATAGCAAAAATAGCTGATCTACAAGATCGGCTTGTTTTTTTTGCTATGACAGTAATACATGCAATATGGCCCTCTGGAGTGAGTGTGGAAATATAATATAGTGGTCCTCTGGAGTGAGTGTGGAAATATAGTGGCCCTCTGGAGTGAGTGTGGAAATATAGTGGCCCTCTGTAGTGTTTTGAATTTTTTTCAAATCCTCAAAAAATGATGAAAAACGGCGTGCTATAGTATGCCGTACGGTAGGGGCTATAGCCCATGTTCAAAAATGATGAAAAACGAGGGGGTTTTTTTCCTTAAAATTTTCAAAAAACGATGGGCTATAACCCATGTTTTTTGAAATTTTGATTTTTTTTCAAATCCTCAAAAATGATGAAAAACGGCGTGCTATAGTATGCCGTACGGTAGGGGCTATAGCCCATGTTCAAAAATGATGAAAAACGAGGTTAAAAAAAAAAAAAAAAAAAAAAACAATGGGCTATAACCCATGTTTTTTGAAATGTTTAATTTTTTTCAAATCCTCAAAAATGATGAAAAACGTGCTATAGTATAGAGACCTGCAAGCCCGTCGGGTACCGACGGGGCCCGGCCCGGCCCACCAAAACGGGCCGGGCCCGGGCCGACTTTGTCACTGCCCAACGGGCCGTGGGCCGGGCGGGCTCACGCACCGTTATATACATTTTCCGATGTGAATTTCACCCAGACTGGACTTGCTTCAGCAGCGTGGCAGCATGCTCCATAGTGACGTGACAATAACCCCTCCGCAGTGTCCGCACACACACAAGCCACAAGGCAACAGTGTTGTGACTAACGCCCTTACATCCCGTTACGTTACATAACGTAATTACTATTTGCAGTAACTTGTAACCTAACGCTTTACATTCCCCATTCCATAACGGCCTTATAGTTATTGTGCGAGCGTTACCCGCGTTATGGCGTTATGTCAACTTGTGAAAAAAGTCTCGCCATGCAGCTCTGTAACGCCAGGGCTCCACTGGGCGCGTCTGCGTCGCGTTGCGTCACGCGTGCGTGCGTCAAAAAACGAACCGGTTCAATTTTATGGTGACGGAGACGCGACGCGGGCAGTGGAGCCACCCTCCATTGATTAAAAGGGCACATTCCCGACGTTGACGGAGACGCGACGCAGACGCGACGCAGACGCGCCCAGTGGAGCCCTGGCGTAAGTCTATCATACAAGCGTCTCTGTGCTGCTGAAGTGAAGGGGCCGGGGGCAAATAAAGTTGTGAATCGATAATTCAACTAAACTGCGGGAGAAACACAGATGTACAAGCCCAACACGCTGGGCATTGCGACGGGTAGATAACTTGTAGATCTGCTACTTCCAGCGCAGGAAGGGCGCATGCTTTTGACGCTCTTTAACTATGCATTCAGCAGCCTG